>NC_066529.1:2232500-2373063 GCF_024679095.1 Eriocheir sinensis | reverse complement strand
AATAAGTACTTAGATGTACAAATTGAAGCTTAAGAGAAAGGTGTAATCTGTTAAATATATAGTTAGGACAAACATTTCATGAATTTTAGAGCATTGTGCTAGAATGTTCACACACACACACACACACACACACACACACACACACACACACACACACACACACACATCAAGCAAAGCGGCTGTTGAATTATATTTACATAATGTTGTAGAGCTGAATAGGAAGAAGGAAACACCACGTTGAGACTAGACAGTACGAGAGATAGATAGATAAATAGATAGATATATAGATAAATAGATAGATAGATAGATAGATAGAGAGAGAGAGAGAGAGAGAGAGAGAGAGAGAGAGAGAGAGAGAGAGAGAGAGAGAGAGAGAGAGAGAGAGAGAGAGCACTTCGCCACTACTTCAAGCATTAGTTCCCATTCAAGCAGACGAATTTCTCTCTCTCTCTCTCTCTCTCTCTCTCTCTCTCTCTCTCTCTCTCTCTCTCTCTCTCTCTCTCTCTCTCATCTGTTGCGTCCTTCTCCTTTCCTCTCCTCCCCTCCTCCTCCTTCCCTTCATCCTCCTCCTCTTCCATCTCGTTTTTCGGCTGCTCCTCCTCGTCGTCGTCCTCCTCCTCCTCTTCCTCCTCCTCCTCCTCTTTATCCTCCTCCTCCTCCTTCTCCTCACATGGTTAGGGAAGGGAGGAGATTTAAAGGTCAGAGTGTTCCAATGTTATTTCCGGTAAATATGAGAGAGAGAGAGAGAGAGAGAGAGAGAGAGAGAGAGAGAGAGAGAGAGAGAGAGAGAGAGAGAGAGAGAGAGAGAGAGAGAGAGAGAGAGAGAGAGAGAGAGAGAGAGAGAGAGAGAGAGAGAGAGAGAGACTGCAAGATATATACATTAAGGGTTGACTTTGTGCAGTATAACAAGGATGTGTGAGCAAGAACAGATTCAGTGTGTTTGACGGAGCTGAGAGTGGAAGGAAAGAGAGGAAGGAAGGACAAAGAGAAGGAGGAAAAAAGAAAGAAGGAGGAGGAAGAGGAAGAAGAAAAGAACGAAGGCAGGAGGATAATGAAATAAAGCAAAACGAGAAACGAAAAAAAATGAGGAATGATCGCAGACAAGAAGGAAGTAAAGAAAGAAGGAAGAGGAACAAGGAGAAAGAAGGATGGAAGGTAAAGATATAAAACAAAATAAAAAAACGAAATAAGATGAGGAGAAGGATGAGGAAAAGGAGGAGGAATTAGATAAGAAAGTGGATGGAAATTAATAGATAGAAGAAGACGAAGTGGAATAGAGGTGGAAAATAGAAGTGGAAGAGCAGGAACAGACAGGAGAGGAGAGAGCTGAAATGAAGGACAGGTAGAGCAAGCCAGGTAATTAATTGACATGAGTAACCGTGAAGAGGAGGAGGAGGAAGAGGAGGAGGAGGAGGAGGAGAAAGAGGAGCCTAATGATGTAACCTTTGACTAGTGACTGTGTACTGAGGCTCATGATGTTACGTGGATTATTATTATTAACATCATTATCATTACTACTACTACTACTACTACTACTACTATCACTACTAGCATTACCCTTATTGATAAAGTTAATGTTCTAGCCAGTACTATAATAAACAATAGATAAGGATAACAATGATAACGATAATGACAAGTTAAAAGTAATCTGTCCGGGAAACCTCAGAACAACTTTTATATTTCTGAACACTAATAATGGAAATGGTGGCTCACAGGTTGAATCAAAATGCAGAAAAAAGGAAAGAAAAAAAGAAAAAAATGTTGTCCTCTGAAAGAAATAATAGAAAAAAACAAGAGCTCTCTGTAATCTGATTCTGTTTTTCTGTTGTTTTGGCGATAAAAGCGAAAAAAGTTTAAATTCCATTACACAAAAGCAGAGCAATGAAGCCGGAAGTTCTGATGACACACACACACACACACACACACACACACACACACACACACACACACACACACACACACACACACACACAGGAACCTCCCCCCTCCACCCCCCACACACAGACCTCCTCCTACACACTCAAACGCACACACACTCCTCTACACTTATTTTCATAGGAACAGTGATTAGCGTTTTTTTTTGTTGACCTTGAACTGCTTACTCTGCTGTAAACACACACACACACACACACACACACACACACACACACACACACACACAGACCCCCCCGCCCTCCTCCCCCGCCCCCCCCCCCCCATACACGGACGCACACACACGCAATCAGAGGCTAATGAAGGCACATCCGCCCCATCATAACATTAGTGGAGTCGTCCGCAGCGAGGCCAACATTACAACACTCGCGGGACGGGATCATCAGCCGTTTGGACCTGCCATTCAGCGGACAGACACACACACGGACGGACGGACATGCGGACAAAGATGAACCAAATAGAAATACAAACAGAGACGCAAACAAACAAACGGACATACACAGGTAGAATAAGAGAGATAAACTAAGAGAGATAAACTAAACTGACGTGATAAAAGACAGATACGTAAACAAACAAGATATATACAGGTAAAATATAAACACAGGGAGAAAAACATATATTTACATAGGTGGAATAAGAAACGGGCGGACAAATTGTAAGGAAAATAGTTTGATAGAGAGAAAGACACATCCAGAAAGAGACAGACAGACGAATGGATGACCTGAACACAGAGACAGACGACCAGACAGAAAGATATAGTCAAATGAGGAGAAGGAAAGAGACAAAGACTAATTAGGGTACACACGGCAGCCAGAAAGACAGACAGACAGACAGATAGACGGCCTGAGCATATATACAGACAAGAAGGTAGAGACACAATGACAAATGAAGAGGTGACAGACAAAGACAGAACATATACCCACGACAAATGTTCAGTGTTATATATGTAGCTTATATTCAAATTACGAACGGTCCATTTTGAATTTTCGAGGTATACTGAACCACTTTAAAATACACGTCTGTGCGTTTGTCTTTATTTGTATATGAATAATGTACTCGATAACGTATACAGGTAGGAATGCACGCGTTTGTATTATTTCACAACGATGTTCAGTTTGACTTGGAATATTGACATTGAGGAGAGACGGTTCGGGGCTCCATCGGCTCCATCGGTGTCGAGTATATTGCAGAGGTGACGTGCAGGCGAGGCCAGCACAGAGAGGCGTGGGCGAGACTCTCACCCGTGTCTCCAAGGCGTCAGAAAGTGTATGAGATGAAGTAAATTGATAGGCAGAGAGACAGATATCCAAGCAAACAAACGGACATACACAGGTAGAATATATAGTAAGGGAACATATACATAGATAGAATAACAAACGGACGTAAACATATATAGTAAAAAAACAGTTTGATAGAGAGAAAGAAATAGCCAGAAAGAGACGGACACAGAGGGGAGCAGGCGAGGCTCTCACCCTTGTAGCTCCGAGGCGTTGGAAAGTGTGTGTGTGTGATGGGTGACATAGCTTAGGCGAGGGAATGTAGTAGTGGCTATAAATACCTCATCCACGGACATTATGACGATATGAAATTGACACTGCTTTTGAAATATTGCCTAAAGATACAATTAACCCTGCTTTCCATAATTTAGGCTAATGATAAAATAACTTTCCTTTCGTAATTCTGACTAGTGATACAACTGACCGTGCTTTCCAAATTTAGATTCAGAATTTTGACTTGGGATACAGTTGACTTTGCTCACCAAATTTACACGCATGATAAAATGACTACGCTTTCATAATCTTAACCGGAAATAAGACGAACTTTGCTCCTGTAATTTGCTACCTTATTTGACGTTTATTTACTGTCCTATATTTGCTGCCTTTCACATATACTGTTGGGTGTTTGCTTTGTCTCTCTATCAGTGAATTTTTATTACGTTCAGTTTAGTACTCAAACCAACAATAAGAATGACCGATCAACTTTCTCTCTCGAATGATGAAGTGTCGTATGCATATTCTTGTTGGACTGGACAGACTAGCAGACATGACAACCGACAGCAAGGGTCATCAGTTAAGTAGACAGGGGTGATAGTGACGGAAACTGTATGACGACAAATTCCAAACTGACCCAAAACATGAAGCTGACGTGTTGTAGCGAGAGCGAGAGAGAGAGAGAGAGAGAGAGAGAGAGAGAGAGAGAGAGAGAGAGAGAGAGAGAGAGAGAGAGAGAGAGAGAGAGAGAGAGAGAGAGAGAGAGAGAGAGAGAGAGAGAGAGAGAGAGAGAGAGAGAAAAAAAAAATTATATAGAGCCGGAGTGTGGAGGAGGAAGAAAGATGAGGCACACGAGAAATAGGAAGGAAAAGTAAAAGTTTCTGTGCAGTTTTTCCTCAAGGGTCGAGCATCAATCACCTCTTGTTTTATACTCGTGAAAGGAAGGAGGAAAAGTTTGCGGTTGACAGCGAGCATAAAGATGGCGAGCCGGCAGGGGGAAGCAAAGTAAGCGTGGCCATCTGCATCTGCGTATGTGTGTGTGTGTGTGTGTGTGTGTGTGTGTGTGTGTGTGTGTGTGTGTGTGTGAATACCTCCATCAATCTCTTTTGGCCTCTCATTACTTTTGTCTTTGTGGGAACAGCGATCAGCGGTCTTTTTTTCACACCTTTCTTTTTTTTGCCCTTGAGCTGTTTCTTTAGCTTAAAAAATCCGAATAAATCCATGGAATATGTATGTTTGTATGTATGTGTGAACGTATGTACAGTATGTATAAATATGGTTGAATATATGTATGCATTCATGTATATAAGTATGTATGTATGTGTGTATATATATTAACATGTACAAAGTCAGATTGAATGAAACAATGAATACAGAGATATATAAGTGAATGTACAAAACTTTCTGCGTGTGTGTGTATGTGTGTGTGTGTGTGTGTGTGTGTGTGTGTGTGTGTGTTCGCGCGCGCGTCGGTGTGAATGCATTCCAATTTCTGCAGCCTTCGGTATAAGCTCTTTACATCGGCATTCAAAGACGACCAAGACGCACACACACACACACACACACACACACACACACACACACACACACACACACACACACACGACCTTTCTTCCCCTCTCCTTCTACACCTTCATCATTCCTTCCTCCCTTCCTCCACTTCATCTATATCTCCTCCTCCCACTAACCCTCCTTCCTTCCCTCCCTCCCTTCCTCTACTTCCTCTATATCTCCTCCTCCCACTAACCTTCCTTCCTTCCCTCCCTCCCTTCCTCTACTTCCTCTATATCTCCTCCTCCCACTAACCCTCCTTCCTTCCCTCCCTCCCTTCCTCTACTTCCTCTATTTCTCCTCCTCCCACTAACCCTCCTTCCTTCCCTACCTCCCTTCCTCTACTTCCTCTATTTCTCCTCCTCCCACTAACCCTCCTTCCTTTCCCCCTACCCTTCCTCCACTTCCTCTATTTCTCCTCCTTCCACTAACCCTCCTTCCTTCCCTACCTCCCTTCCTCTACTTCCTTTATTTCTCCTCCTTCCACTAACCCTCCTTCCTTTCCCCCTACCCTACCTCCACTTCCTCAATTTCTCCTCCTCCCACTAACCCTCCTTCCTTTCCCCCTACCCTTCCTCCACTTCCTCTATTTCTCCTCCTCCCCGGACCACTAAACACCGTCACGCATAAACCGAAAACTTGGTGTATGAAAACAGCAAAAAAAAAAGTCCATTACAACCTTGCCCTCGCCATCCCTTCCCGGCCCGACCCAACCACCGCCGGAGAGCGAGAGAGCGCGGGCAAGAAAGGGAAAGAGGGGGAGGGAGAGACATACAAAAAACCTTCAGCAGACCGATATTATTCAGCATAAATAACCTCGTGGGAGCGGCCCAGCGGCAGAGATGAATACACTCATGAATAACCCGCGGCCAGACGCACACGCGGCTGCTGGATATTAACTCATTTTCAGAGGAATTGTTCGGGGTAATAGGCTCGGTAAATTTTTGATGCCGCGACGACCAACAACCCAAACCCGACCCAAACCGACCGACTGACAGACCGACCGCTATTACTGCTTCCTTCCTTCTTGCCGTGTCTGGGTAGGTTGTCTTTATTTACTTTGTGGGTTGGTCTATGTGGGTGGGTGGGTGAGTTTAGGTGGAAGATGAAATAGTTTTGGTTGAGGATGGTGGTAGAGGTGCTGGGTGGTTTCTTGTCGTGGTGGTGGTGGTAGCGGAAGTGGTTAAGATTGTTGTAGTTGTTGTTGAGGTGATAGTCGTGGTGTAGTGAGGTTAGCATGGTGATGGTTATGATGGTGATTGTGGTAGTGTTGGTAGTGATGGTTTTCGTAGTGGTGGTGAAAACTTTTGCGGAGGTTGTGGTGTTGTTGTTAGTGGTGATAAGTGATGTTGGTGGTGATGGGGTGATGTTATGTACTGTTTAAGTCTGCATGTCATATAATATTTTCCTTTCATAATTTTTCTTTCTTCATTCAATTTATTTTTCTCTCTCATTTACACTTTTATCTCCCATTCGTCTTCATTTCATCGCCTTCTCACCTCACTCACATCTCTCTATTTTTCTTTCTCACCTCTCTCAAACTTTATATTGCTTGTTTCCTTAATCTACTTTCGTTCATTTTCTTCCTTCTTCTTCCTTCACTTTATTGCATCACTTTCCTATTTTTCATTCCATATTTTTTTCCACTTTCCACTCCATTTTCTTTATTTCCTCTTTCATTCATCTATTCAATCCTTCCCGCTCCGTTGCTTTCTCTCCAAATGCTCTTCCTCCTCCTCTTCGTCGTCCTTCTCAATCTCCTTCTCTTCATGGTCCTCGTCCTCTTCCTCCTCCTCCTCCTAAACTCTTATTCTGCCCTCTTCTTCTCCTCCTTCACCTCCTTCCCCTCTGAGACTCGACCTTTCACACGCTGCCATGAGGGATTAGGCCTCTCCTCCTCCTCCTCCTCCTCCTCCTCCTGACCCCGTGACCTCGACTTCATCCCTTTCAATTTCAGGATCTTTGTGGAGTTCTCTTCGCTTCCCTTCCTTAATTTTTTTTTTTACTTTCTTTTCTTATTTTATTTCTTTTCATTCGCTTTTCTTCCTCTTTCTCATGTTTGTTTTCTACCTTTTCCTTGTTCTTGTCTTTTCTTGTTCTTCTTCCTCTTCTTGTTCTTCTTCTTCGTTTACTTGTTCTTTTCTTGTTTTTTTTTCCCTCTTTTCTTTCGTAATATATTTTGGTTCTTCTGTTTCTGTTTCTTCTTGTTCCTGTGTTCTCCAATTTCGTTCTGCCTTTTTTGTTATTCCTCTTTTCCTACTCTTCTTCTTCTTCTTCTTCCACTTCCTCCTCCTCCTCCTCCTCCTCCTCCCTCTTTTCATTCCACAGACACAACTCTCGCCCCTCCCAAGAGACGCCAAGTGTTCCAAGGAGGAAAAAGTGTTCACGGAGTTAGTTATTTTTTTGTGTGTTTTACTTCCACTCAATTTATTTTCCTCATTAATTTGTTTAGGTTTTAATTTCGTCGTTGTTAGTATGTTTTTTTTTGTGTGTGTGTTTTATCGTGTTTTTGTTTTGTTTTGTAGTTGTTTATTTTTTTTCTTCGACTTTTCTTGTCTTTTTCTTTTGATTTCATTTTCTTTTTCAAGTTTTCTCTTTGTCTTTTTCCTTTTCCTTTTCTTCTTCAGTTTATATTTCTATCTTTCTTTTTCTTGCCAATATCTTTTTCATTTTCTTCTTTTCCTTCTATTTGTTTTTCCTTTCTCTTCTTTTTTCTTCTTCTTCTTCTTCTTCTTCCTGTCCGTGTCCTTGATCCCTCCGAAATATGGTCCTTCTTCACTTCCGTATTCTTCTATTTCTTTTTCCTTTTTCCTCCTTCCCCTTCACTCTCCATTACCCATGTCGATCCTTTGCATACTCTCTCTCTCTTCCCCTTTCTCCTCCCCTTTCCTTTGGGAGAAGAGGATCTCTCCCTTATAATGAGCTTCCCGCAGTCTCTCCCCAACACACTCTGCTAAACTTTCAACACACGTCCCCTGGCTCTGTTCTTCTCTCTCTCTCCCCTTCTCCCCTCTCCCTCTATTCCGACTTCCTACTTCATTTTTGTCTTACTCTCCTTCCTCCCTCTGGTTCTGTTTTCCTTCTCTTGTTTCTCTCTCTCTTTCTTCTTTCCTCTATTCCTTTTTCGGTTTTCGGTTTTATTTTTGTCTTTCTCCTTCCTTCCTGGTCTTTCTTTCCTTACTTCCTATGGCTCTGTTTTCCGTTTCCCTCTTCTCTTCTGCTGTCTCCATTCTTCCTTCATTTCTTACTCACGTTTTCATTCTTGTATTTCTTCCTTCCTTTCTTCCTCTGGTTCTATTTTTCATTTTTGTCCCTCTCTCTTCTCTCTCCCTTTCACACTCTCTCTACATTCTTCCTTCCTTCATTTCTGCTTTCTTACTTTATTCTGTCTTCCTCCTTTCTTATCTTTTCTTTTTTTTCCTTTCTGTTCTCTTGTCTCCTTCAAAACAGATCATAATTTTGTTTTTTTCCTCAAGCCTCGAAACTCAAAACTTCCCTTAACTATGCACAACACTTTTTCTCGTATCTCTTCCTTATACTTTACTGCAACGTCCTTTCCTTCCCTTTCCTATCCAGCCCACTACCCGTTTTCCCTCTCCTCTTCTCCCCTCTCTCGTCCCCTTCCCTCAACCCTGCTCTTCCTTCCACCCTGAAACACTCACACCTTCACCCTCTCCTTCCCTTCCCTCCCCCACAGTCTTCCACCCGCTCCTTCCTTCCATTCCAACACAACCCCTCCCCATTCCCTCTTCCATCCATTCCTCCACCCACTCCATATTTCCCTTCCCTCCACCTCTTCTTTCTTCCTCTGTGGCGAACTAAGCTAAACATATTCCCGTCCGCTTCCTCGTGTTGCTCTTTTCTTTCAATATATTTTTGCATCTTATAACTGTTTTCTCTCCTTGTTCTTTTTTTTTCTTCCTTAGTTTCTTATCCAATACTTCATCTCTAATCAGTCAATTCACTTCCTCTTCCTCCTTCCTTGTCTCTTTTCTTTCAATATTTTCTTGCATATGTTAACTTTTCTCTCTTTGTTTTTCGTTTTCTTCCTGCTTTTTTTAATCCTATACTTCATCAATAACCAGTCAGTTCACTTCCTCTTCCTCCTTCCTCGTCTCTTCTTCTCCTTCTCAACAATTACGTTTTTCTTTCCTTCTCTCTCTTTTTCATCCATCTTTCCTTCCTTCCTTTATCACCTCATAATTTAATCCTTTCTCCTTCTCGAACTTTTGCTTCCTCATATTTTTCTCTCTTTTCTCCTTCTTGTAGCTTTTTCTTCCTCCCTCCATAAATTCCCTCTCACTTTCCCTCTCCTTGGATGGTACGATTCCTTTTCTTATTATTTTTTTTGCTATTTTTTCCTTTGTTTCTTTTCATTCATTTTTTCTATTCATTTTCTTTTTTCTTTCCTTCTTCTATACGATTGCTTTTCTTGTTAGTTTTCTTCTTTTTCTTTTCAATCATTTTTTTCCTTTCCTTTTCTACTTTCTTTCTTCTTCTTTTTCCTCTTCTTTCCCCGTACGATTTTACTCATCACACTCAGCTTGTTATTCTCTTCTTCTTAACCTTCAATCCTTCTCTATCACCCCTTCTCCCCCTTAGATCTTCCTTTCTTCATTTCCTCAACCACGGTTAATCTTGAGTGCCTAAGTCCTGCCCGGCACATTAACTGCGGCGACACTGACACAGAGAAAGAAGAAGCGAACAAAGAAACGTAATTACACACACCTAATGAAAATTGACGCAGCAGGGAATGAGCGAAAAAAAAAAGAGGAGAAAGAAGTGAATTAGTAAAGAAAAATGAGAGACTGAGAGAAGGGAGGGAATGGGATAGAGAGAGGGAGAGATAAAGACAAGTTGACACCACAGAAAATGAACGAAAGGAGAAAAAAGAAGAAAGAAATCCATAAATACAGAAAATTGAGACAGAGATGGGAAAGAAGGAAATACAGAGAGGGAGAAAAAGACAACTTGACACAGAAGAGAATGAACGAAAGGAGAAAAAAGGAGAAAGAAATCCATAACTAAAGAAAATAGAGAGACACATAGAAAGGAAATGAATGAAATAGAGAGGGAGAAAAAGACAAATAGAGGCAAGAGAGAATGAACGAAAAAAGAAAAAAAAGAGAAGATAAATAAATAAATAAAATCGAGAGTAACAGAGAAGGGAAGGAAGGAAACAGAGAGAAATAAAAAAGACAAATTGAGACACACAAGAGACTGAACGAAAGAAGAAGAAAAAAAGAAAGAAAGTAAAGAAAGAAAATGGAGATACAGAGGGAAGGAATGAAATAAAGGAGAAAAAGACAAACTGAACACGAACCTAAAAAAAAAAAAAAAAGAATAGAATCAAAACTAATCCTCCCAAGTGAAGCTGTAGAGGGGATGGATTCGGATGAGGCAGCGGCGGGTGAGGCAGCGGCGGCGGCGGCGGAGGAGGAGGAGGAGACAGCGCAAGAGACCAGGGAGCAGGGTACAGGTATCAGGTATCAGGTAGGAGGAGTAAGGAGGAAGGAAGGAAGGAGACATGGACAGGGACGAAAGAGAACCTTATAGGGCTCCGTTGCACCTCTGGCTTCCCTAATTACCTGTGACTTTCCCCTTCCCCTGAGAGCGCCCGGTTACCTGTCTGCGTCTCGTTAAGGGCGCTGCTACCTGTCGCTCACCTGTCCCCATCAGTTCGCTCGCCTACCGAAGCGCAGATAGTAGTCATTTGAGACTTGGTTGGTCGAGGCGCGTGCAGGGTTGTTAATATGAGTTGTTTATCGCGTGTATCTTGTTTCTTTCTACCTCCCGTAATCATCGCGACCCCTAACTGGCTCTTATTGATTGCTTGATTAGTGAGGTTAGGTAGTGGTAGAGGTGATGGTGGTGGTAGTGGTGGTTAGATTGGGTGTCTTCTCGTGTTGCGAATAGCTATATGTGTGTGGGGGGGACGGGAGGTTGTGCGTGTGTGTGTGTGTGTGTGTGTGTGTGCATCGGTACGAGAGTAAGAGGAAAAAACGAAGAGGAGGAGGAGGAGGAGGAGGTGGAGGAGCGCAGGAGGGGAAGGAAGGGAGGAAGGAGTAAAAACAGTTGCAAGAAAAGCGACGAAAAAAAGAGGAAAGGAAAACAAATAGGAAGTAGGAAAATAGAAAGAAAAAGAGGCTGGAAGGAAGGAAGGAAGGAAGGAAGGAGGGAAAAGGAGACTTGGTAGAGAGAAAGAATTATAAAAAGGAAAGGAGGGAGGGAGGAAAGGAGAAAGAAAGAAAGAAAGAGAAAAGGAACGATAGATAGACGAACAATCGAAGAAAATGTGAAGAAAGAGGGAAAAAGCAAAAAAAAACAAAAAAAAAACATAAGTATCATAAGAGAAAGAAAAGACGAATGAAAAGAAGAAGAAGAACGATATAAGAGAAGGACAATTAGTAAGAGAGAAGGAAAGCAAAAACAAAAGTACCAAAAGAGAGAGAAATGAAGAAGGAAGGAAGGAAGGAAGAGAAGAGGAGAAAGTCAAGAGGAGGAGGAGGAGGAGGAGGAGGAGGAGGTTAAAAGCCGCATCCTTCCGTAGGTGTCCGAACTTTCCTTCCTCTCGCTTCCTCCGGCCTCAAGTTTCCTTCTGCATGGCTACACACACACACACACACGTACACACATCGTATTTCTTCTTCTGTTTCAAATTTTCTCTGTCTGTTCATGATTATATATTTTCTGCTCCTCTTCTACCTCATTTTCTTGTATTTCTTTCTTTTTCGATTTCTTTTCCTTCTGTTTTTCATTTTCTTTTACTTTTTTTCTTGTTTTCCTTTCTCACTCACACTGCCTCTCTCTTTTCTACCGTTAAAAATATTCACTCACACAAAACTACACTCAATACACACACAGAAATATAAGCGAACGAAAGGTCCCACGTAGACAAAGGAGCATCGACGCTAATCCGACCTTCGGACATAAAGCATCACACGGAATTAAACCCCATTACAATCTGGCTACTGATGGATGCTGGTGCTTCTTCCTTCTCTCTGTTTCTGTGCCTTGGAAAATGAGAATCAGCCAGGAGGAGAAGGTTAAGCGATCACAGAGAAATATTACTCGGAAGTTACATGAACACACAGACGAGATAAATAGAGATAGATACACAGATAAACATAGATAGAGATAGATAAATAGATATATAAAAGGCAAAAGCTAAAACACTCAAACCAAGAAGGAAGAAACAGAAAACAAATCACACATTTAAAAAAGAAAGACAAGAAATACAGATAGACAGACATACAGATAAAAGGAAAAAGATACAACCCTCACACGAAGCAAAAACAAAAATCACAAAAGGACACACTATAAAAAAAATACACCAGATAAACCAAAAAAAAGGGAGAAGGCGAGAAGACAAAGGAGACATGAGGGAGAAGTAGAAGAAGACGAGAGCCTTGAATAATCAGGGAGATACGAGAAATCCTGCAAATTTGGGCCGAAGTCTGGGAGCCGTGGGGAAGCAAAGGCGTCTGGAGATAAGAGGAGCTGAAGAGACTCGGGGAGACCGTAAGAGAGAGAGGGAGGGAGACCGTGGGGGAGAGATAGGAACAAGGCATAGAGAGGAAGAAGGAGAACATAGGATAAACGAAGGAGAAGGGAGATGTATAGATAGGAAGGAAGATAGGGGGAGACATAGGAAACAAAAATAAAAGGAAAGAGGGAGGAAAGACAGATAAACAAAGAAAAAGGGATAAACAGAAAGGGAAGAAGGAGGGGAGGGAGAGATAGAAAGGAACAAGGAATAGAAAGGGGTAGAAAAAAGGATAGACAAATGAAAGGGGATAGATAAAAAGGGTGACTATAAGAAAGAAAGAGGAAGAAGGAAGGAGGGGGGGAGAGAGATAGGAACAAGGAATAGAGAGAGAGAAAAGAATAAACAGACAAAAAGGGATGGATAGAAAGGGGAGGTGTAAAGAAAGGAAGGGAGAGATAATTAGAAGGAGCAAAAGGAGTTGAAAAAAAGATGAAACTAGATGAATAACAGCAAAAATAATAGAAAAATGAGGAGTTGCAGAAGGAGGATGAAAAAAGAAAGAGGAGAAGGAGGAAGAAGAGAAGGAGGAGGAAAACAAAAATAATTAGAATGAGCAAAATGAGTTGGAAAAATTGAAAGTGGATGAACAAGAGCAAGGAGAATAGGATATGGAGATGGTGCAGGAAGAGGAGGGAGGATAATTGAAGAGAGAGGAGGAGGAGGAGGAGGAAGAGGAAGATGAGGAGGACCAACATGGAGGCCTAAGCTGATTTTCATATACGCGGGAGCCTTCAGGACGAACGGAGAGATTGGAGGCACTTTTCTCTCCCTCCTCATCACCCCTCCTCCCTCCAACCTTCCCTCTCTTCCTAGTCCCTCCTTCTCCTTCTCCATCTTCTTCCATCACTTATCTTTCATCATTCCCCGTCCTCCGTCATTTCAAATCCCTCTCCCTCACATAATCTTCGTTCCTCTTATTTTTTTGTTTTTTTCGTTTTTATTTTTTGGTATTCTCTTTGTCTTTCCTTTCCTCCTCCTCCTCCTCCTCGTATTTATCCTCTATTATCTGGTCATCATTCTCCCCCTCCTCCTCTTTCTCATTCTCCTCGTTTTCCTTCACTTTTTGTTCCATTTTTATCATTTTTGTCTTTATTCTCATTTTTCATCTTTCTTTACTTTCCTCTTCTTTGTCTTTTCGTGTTTTATTTGTTTTCTTTTTTCTTTCTTATCTATATTTGTCTTTCCTATGTATGTTCTTATTTTCCACACCATCTCTCTCTCTCTCTCTCTCTCTCTCTCTCTCTCTCTCCAGCGGCTGTCAACTCCACACTTCCTACAAGATCTTTTTATTGTCTCCTCTTTAATTATTTAACTCTCCTAGGCCTGATAACATTAAACACACACAACCTTATTTTTAAACTCAACCATCCTTTTTTCTTCTCCTTGTTGGGGCCTCGTTTAATTTTTCTTCCCCTCTCCCTCATCCCTCTTCAGCCAGTCGTAATATTATGGGAGTGAATTCGGCGCTAGCTGTTTTTCTGTGTCTTGTGCGCTGTGTGTCTGTGTGTGAGTGTGTGTGATATTCATTAGTAGAAGCTGAGATAATTGCGTTGGGGAGAGATGTGGAGGGATGGGATGGGATGGGGTGAGGATGGGATGGGTCTGAGTGTGGCTTAATGATATTGTGGAATGGGGAGAAAGAACAGAGAAAGGAGGACAAACAGGGATGGAGGAGGGAGGGAGTGAGGCTGGGAAGGCAAGTAAATAGTGGTAAAAGAGGAGGCCGAAGGAAAAGGGGTAAGAGAAAAAGGAGAAAGATGAGGCATTGAGTAGAAGGGAGAAGAAGGATCAGAGCGTAGAAAAGGGAAAGAGAGGAAGGAGGTGGACAGTGGGAAAGAAGGAAAAAGGGAGGCAAGGAAAGAGAGAAAGGGAACAGGGAAAAAGAGAAGAGAAAGGAAAGTGAGGGAGGTAGAAGATATTAAATGATTGGAGGTTATGGAAGGAGAAATAATGAGATAAGTAATACAAGTTAGGTAAAGGGAAAGGGAGTGGACGGTTAACCTGAGCGGACAAGATAAATAGGTGAGGGAAAGATCAAGAAAGGAAAGAGGGAGAAAGAGGGGAGAAAGAAAGAGAGTGAAAGATTGATGTGAAAACGTGCGTGGAGAGAAAGCAAGCAAGCAAGAAAGAAAGAGGTGATGATTGAACTGACCTTGACCCTTTCTTTCTCCTCTCCCTCCCTCCCCCTTCCCTCTCCTCCTTCAAACCGTGCAACCATCCGCTCTATGACGGATAACCAATTCTGGGCGTCAGCAGCAGCCCGTCCGTGTCACCCACTCCCTGCCTGGCTGTCTGGCGGGTGAGTGAGGTGACGGGTGCGCCGACTCGCTGAGAAGGCCATTAAACACACGACACCCGCGCTAAGTGGCCTAAACACTGCAAATTAGGGGACTTTGTTGACTGAACGCTCGTTGGTGCGTCGATTATACGTAACTATCAATAACTTGGGGACGTGGCATTTGTTACTTCGGAAGGGGTGGTTAAAGAGGTCAGTTCGCTTTCGTTGGTGTATTTAACTTAACCTATCTGCGGAAAAAGAAAGGATCACAGAAAAAAGACTATTACTGTGATGTCAGATATTAAACGTAGCTATCAATAACTTGGGGACGTGGCATTTGGTACTTCCGAACGAGTGATTTAAGAGGTCAGTTCGCTTTCGTTGGTGTATTTAATTTAACCTATATATATCTGCGGAATAAGAAAGGATCACAGAAAAAAGACTATTACTATGATGTCAGATATTAAACGTAGCTATCAATAACTTGGGGACGTGGCATTTGGTACTTCCGAACGAGTGATTTAAGAGGTCAGTTCACTTTCGTTGGTGTATTTAACTTTACCTATCTGCGGAAAAAGAAAGGATCATAGAAAAAAGACTATTACTATGATGTCAGATATTAAACGTAGCTATCAATAACTTGGGAAAAAGACTATTATTATTATGATGTCAGATATTAAACGTAGCTATCAATAACTTGGGGACGCGGCATTTGTTACTTGCAAGGGGGTGATTAAGAACGTCGATAATTCTCCTTCGTTGAGTGATTTCTGTTTGTCAACCTAACTGCTAACGGTGGAAACGAAGGGAACACATACAAAGACTAGTTAAGATGTGATATAGTGTAAAATAATCGTATGCCTCTCCTCACGATAGCTTTTCTTAACTGAGAAGCCGCACGTACGCAATCTGTATATGTGTATGTGTGTGTAGTTGTATTGACCTAGTTTGAGTATAGCCTGAGCTCGTATGATCCTTTTTGGTATCTATTCTTATCCAGCGTGTGTGTGTGTGTGTGTGTGTGTGTGTGTATGTGAGGGGGGGGGGGGTAAGAGACCGTGTGCGTGCGTGTGTGTGTATGTGTTTGCCTGTGCGCGTATGCTGGGAGGGTAGGAGCGTGGGTGGGTGGATTTTGGGAGGTCAGGGAGGGGGGACTCTGGTAGGCAGCACGGCGCGTCATAACTTAGCTTAAACGGCGAGGAAATCCGGTGAGAAACATTGCCGCTGTCGGAACAAACCCGGGCCGCGAAATTGAAGTGAAAATTCTCCGCCGCGTTTTTACTGCCGTGGATTTCAGGAAATGTGAAGAGGAAGAAGAGGAGGATGAGAAAACATAGAAGAAGGAGGAGGAGGAGAGGGTAGGGATGTAGAAGTGCAGAGAGGAAGTTTACAGGGTGGGAATGCGAGGAAGGGATGTTGTGCGCTTTCATAATGTATCTAGAAAGGGTGAGAAAAGGGAAGTATAGAGAGGGAAGGAAAGGAGGTAGGGATGTAGGGGTGAAGAGTGGAAGACAACAGGTTAAGAGTGGGAGAAGGAGATGAGGTGCACTTACATAATAAATCTAGAAAGGGGGAGAAAAGAGAAGATTGAGGGTTGAGGAGAGAGAGAGGGAGAGAGGGTTTAGAAGAGAGTATGATAGCACAGGGAAAGACGAAGTGGGAAGTGAAGGATTTTTAAGAAGGGAGAGGGAGGGAAGGAAAGAGAAGGAAGCGGAGAGAGGAAGGAGAGAAAAGAATAAGAGGGAGAGGGAAGAACAAGGAAGGAGAGATGAGGAACTGGAGATATAAAGTTAATAGAGAAAGGAGGACGAAGGAGAGAGAGAAGGAGAAGGGGAAGTAAAGTAAGGAAAGGGTAGAGAAGGAAGTGAAGAGCTATTAAACTAGAAAGGGAAGAGAAGAGAAGATAGGGGAGAGAGAGGGGAAAGAGGGTAAGGAGAAAGAGAAAAGGAGAGAGAGGGTAAGGGAAGATGTAGGGGAGGGAAGGTAGGGGAGAGAGAAGGCAAAGGAGAAAAAGTAGGGCAGCGAGTGTAAGGAGGAAAAATATAGGGGAGAGAAGGTAAGGGGAGAGGGTAAGGGAGAGGGAAGAGGAGGGTGCAGGGAGGACAGGACTGGAGATTCTTCAATATTTTAAAGTCCCACGAGGGCTGAAGATCCATTTTGCCGCACAGAGGGAAGGAGGCGACCTATGAAAAGACTCCCTGCGCGCCCCTTCAAGAAAATGTTATAGACACACACACATACACTCTCTCTCTCTCTCTCTCTTGACCTCTGAAAAGTAGGAAGCTGTCAGGAGAGCGCGAAACCGGTACGAAAAAGCTATCCGAGTACAGCTGAGATAACAAGGTAGAAGACATTCACATTTTTCAGCGGGCGTCCAGGTACACGGAAGACACATTCACCTCTGACGGGGAGTAATGAGACTAAGGTCGCTAGTCTCACACGCCTCCGCCTCTCACATCAACAACTTCCAAGAGTCACAAAAGAGATTAATCAGGTTATAACGAGTGTGATTTTTAGGTTCAGGGTACAGAGGAAGGGTCACACTACCAGAAGGGTCATAAAACTACCTCTGGAAATGCTCAAAACACCAACGAAAGCCTTGTCAAATATGCGACGGAATGTTTAAGAATTTCCAAGGGTTATAAAAAAATCAATCAGTTTCTAATGAGTGTTTTTTTCCGTTTCAGGTACAGAAGAAGGGTCGCACTACTACAAGGGTCATAAAAATACTTCTGGATATGATCTTGTCAAATACGTGAGGTTGGTCGAAGAAATATTAAAGAATTTCCAAAGGCACAAAAGTGATTAATCAGGTTCTAATGAGTGTTCTTTTAGGTTTCAGGGTACAGATGAAGAGTCACACTACCAGAAGGGTTATAAAACTACCCCTGGAAATGCTCAAAACACCTATGGAAGCCTTGTCAAATACGTGAGGTGAGGCGACGAAATGTTTAAGAAAAAAACCTTATAAGTTCGAGAATTTCCTTTCACGCCCAACGGCCAGTCGCTTCTTGGGTCCGTTGTGGGTTTTGGCAACGGATAATTAACCTTTTAGTGTATGTATTTACCGCGGACACCAGATAATGAGTTTAAAAGTACAAAATGATACTTCACTCCGGCGTTCATTAATAATCAGCTCCGTAATTAGGCAGCCCATCGAATAATTAACTTGATGCAACAAAATCGGCTTTCTTGACCCAGAATTTGCTTGCCCCGCCTGATGAATATTGATTTGCGTTTAAGCGATTTTTAGTTAATTTCCTCAACCCTTCCGCTGCCACACACGCGTTGCCGGGCTTCCTAAAAGATTGGTCCGTCCTGCTTTTAACATATATGATTTTTACATAATTCCTGCTTTTTTTCCTATAAGGCTCATTACTTGTTGATAGAAAAATAGGTACTGGGTTTTAAAATGTGAAAATGACACTCGTGGTTTGGGAAAAAAAAGTAATTCCAAGTTGTTGTAAAAAAATTGTTGATGTATGTGCCTTTAGAAGTAGTTGTGGTAGTAGTAGTAGTAGTAGTAGTAGTAGTAGTAGTAGTAGTAGCAGTAGTAGTAAAGGTAGTTGTCGTAATGATAATAATAATGATAATAATAATAATAATAATACAAGAACAAAAGAATAAAAAAGAAGGGAAATCGTGACTGTACCCCATCACCTACGACGTCCCTGCATCCTGGGTCACGTGACGGCAAAGGGGAAGGGAGAGGGAATACATCAGGGAGGATGAAGGAGAGGGAGAGAGAGGGAGCGGGAGAGGTGGCGGGCGCGAGGCTTTTTGGCAGGGGGTAGTGACGCTGTTGTCTTGCGTAGTGGGGCGTTGGCGTGACATTAGACTGCACGACTTGGGGTTCATAGGGATGGCAGGGTATGGGGTGGCAGGGGGTGACATGGAAGGGCGTGTTGTGGGGTGTGGCATGGAGTGAGGTGGTGTGGCAGGGCGTGGGGTGGCAGGGTGTGGGGTGGCAGGGTGTGGGGTTTCAGGACGAGGTGTGGCGTGGCAGGGCGTGTTGTTCCTAGGTTTGGCAGGGGGTGACATGGCAGGGTATGATGTGGCAGGGCGTGGGGTGGCAGGGCGTGGGGTGGCGTGGTAAGGCGCGGGAGGACCAGCACCCCACAACACGCTGCTTGACGTGTCCTCGGAGCCATAATTAAACGCAAATTAGTTCATCATTATAAAACTATGAAGGAATTAATCAAATCATGCATTATTTAAAAGCCCCAACGGCCTCCCACACCCTTTAACCCCTTCCTTCGCCTCCCCTTCACTCCCCTCTGTCAACCGTGATTGTGCGCTCCCCTTCCCTCCTCCCCGCTCCCCTTACCCCCAAATCATTGTTTCCTTGGTGATGTTACAGCTTATGACCTCTTAACTTCTTCCCATACCCTCATTTTTCCCCCCCATTTCCATTCTCCCATCCTCTTCATTTCTCTCTGTCCATCTTCTTCCTTTCCTAACCTCAGTAACTCTTTTTTTTACGACCCCTAAACACCTTCCCATACCCCCTTTCTTGCTCCTCTTCCTAAACTCCCTCCCTCTTCTCCCTCTTCTCTCTCCCCTGTCCTACCCCTTTCCTCTTAACCTCCATCACTGTTTTCTTTATAACTTCACCCCTTATGAACCCTTAACATCTTCCTATACCCCTTTTTCTTGCCTCCGTCGCTGTTTTCTTCGGTGACGTCACAGCCTACGTCACGGGCCGGGGGGTAATGGTGATGAATATTCCGGTGTGCACGATCGATTTTGCTCTCCGCGTTCTCGTCCGTAGTTAAATTACCTGGAAATTGCCTTATTGATTGTCGAGATTGGCGAGGATGCGTGACGAAGGGCGTGTCGGGGCGCGCGGCCGCTCCGGAGGGCGAAATATTGAACGTTTATTTTATCATCGCTGTAAAGAGAAGCCGAGGAGACTAGAGGGATGGAAGAGAGATGGAGAAGGAGGGGGAGGGATGGAGAGGGGATAGTAGAGAAGGTAAACAGAATGGGAGACGCAAGAGTGAAAAAAAGAGGGAAATTGAGAAGAAGGAAGAGGCAGAGGAGAAAAATAATGGGAGGGAGAGTGAGGAGAGTGGGAGGAATGGAGAGGGGATGAGAGGGGAATGGGAGAAGGTAAAAGAGAGGTTGACTTAGAGTGAAGAAGAGAGGGAAATTGAGAAGAAAGAAGAGGCAGAGGAGAAAACAAAATATGAAGCGGGAGACTAGAGGGAAGGGATGAAGGATGGAGAGAACTAGAGAGGGTAAGAGAATGGGAGACTTAAGAAGGAAGAAGAGAGGGAAACTGAGAAGGAAGGAGAGGCAGCAAAAGAAGAATAAGGGGAAGGAGAGAGAACTTGAGGAAACTAGAGAGAAGGGAGTGAGAAGGAACGGGAGGGGAAGTTGAGATGGAGAGAGGAAAAGATAGAGTGAAGAAGAGAGGGAAAGCGAAATGGAAGAAGAGGGAGGAGGAACCGGATAAGGGGAGGGAAAGTGATGAGGCGAAGAGGAAGAGAGAGGGAGGGGTAAGTAGAGAGGGAGAGAGAAAAGACGCGGGAGGGAGGGTAATGGAGGGAAAAGGTGAGGTAGAAAGTAGAGGAATAGGAAAGA
Organism: Eriocheir sinensis; assembly: GCF_024679095.1. Classification (NCBI taxonomy): domain Eukaryota; kingdom Metazoa; phylum Arthropoda; class Malacostraca; order Decapoda; family Varunidae; genus Eriocheir; species Eriocheir sinensis. The sequence continues at coordinate 2,352,677 of NC_066529.1, read as the reverse complement.
GAGAAGAAGAGATAAGAAGATAAATATTCATAAGGAGAGAGGTGCGGGAAATAAAAAAAAGTGGACGGAGAGGTTAGAAAAAGAAAAAAAGAACAGAACGAAAGAAGATGAGGAGAGAACAACAAGCCATAGAGGAACAACAACAGGTCACCGCTATAGAAAAACCGAGCTAAAAGTGGAACGGGTGACGAGGGAGGAGCGGTGGCTTGTTGTCCCTCGGTAGCGTAGCGCCCGGGGCCGAGGGAAAAGCGAGCCTCCGAGGGGAAAAGAGGGCGTGAGAGCATTAGGGCTACAGGAAGCTTGGCGACGAGCGCGCAGTTTCGAGGGACGGAGAGGATGTTCAGAGGTGGAATCAAGTACTGAAGAGGGAGGTCGCATGAGGTCAAGATGAAGGTTAGAGGGAGAGAGAAGAAGAGGAGTGGAGTAAGTAGATAAAGGGAAAGAAAATGAAACTGGTGGATAACTTCGAGGGTCAACAAACGGGTTACCAGGAGTTTGACCATGGGCAAGAGGTCAAGAGAGAGGAAGTAGAAGGAGAGGGATAGAAAAAGGAAGATAGAAAGTAAAGGAAGGCAGGAAGAAAGAGGGAGAAAGAAGGAGACAAGAGAGACCGAGAAAGGAGGATAGAAGGTGAGGGAAGGAGAGGGAAAGGGAGAGCTAAAGGATGACAGAAGCTAAGCGAAAGCGGAAAGAAAGAGGGAGAAGAAAGGAAAGGCGAGGGAAAGATCAAGAAATAAAGATAGAGATGAGAAAGACGGGGAGAGAAAAAGGAAGATATAAAATAAGACCGGACGGAAAAGAAAGAGGGAAAAGGAAAAAGAGGTAAATATCGATAAATGAAGATAGAAAATGAGAAAAACGGAGAGAAAGTGAGAGAGTAAGAGATAAGAAAGTGGAGAGCGGTTGCCTCCAAGTTACCTGCAAGAAAGGGTTTCCCGCCTCCATGAATGTTTCCAAAGTTGTAATGAGAACAAACAGAAACGGTGATGAAGGCGCGGAAGGAACGCTGTTACCTGAAGGAGAGAACACGAGGGAGGGAGGGACGGAGGGAGGGAGACACGGAGGAAGGAAGGGACGGGACAGAGGAAGGAGGAGGGGAGGGAGGGACGGAGGGAGGGACGAAGGAAGGGAGTCACGGAGGAAGGAAGGGGCGGAGGGACGGAGGAAGGAGGAGGGGAGGGAGGGACGGAGGGAGGGAGGAACAGGAGGAGAAAAAGAGGAGTACTTAAAGTGGAGCTGCCTCGAGAGAAAAAGCCGAGGAATATCTTAAAAATGAGTTACCGGAGAACCCACCGCCGCCGCCGCGCCTCACCTGCACACGCCCAAGACCACACCTTGCCGGGGAGGAAGGTACGATGCTTAATACCTTCTTTGAATACTAGGAAAAGGAGGCAATGATCACGATAGATGGACGGCAAATACACTGACTAAGAGTGGATGAATTGGTAGAGGGGAAAAGGGGGGAAGGAATGCACAGCTAACTAAGGGAGTAGGTAACTAAATAAGGACGGCAGATGAAGGCCCAGAATAGTTATTAGGTATGAATGGGGTGTGTGTGAAGTGGTAGAGTGAGAGGTATATCGCAAGTACCAGAGGGGATGCCGCTGACGATGACACAAACGGGGATATACAACAACTGACAAGGGATTAAGAGCTAGATAGAAGGTGGGATGCAGCAACACGAAGAAGTGAAACGGGTTCTGTATGAGTTCTGGAAAGATAGGGAAAAGCAGCGGACTACAACCACGTAAGAATAGACAAGAGGAAGCAAAGGAGAGGCCGTTGCAAAGGCCATCTCCCCGACCTTCAACTGAACTGAGGGCTGAAAATAATGTAGGATGCTTAATACCATCTTTGAATATAGGGAAAAGGAGGAAGTGATCGGGATTCTCAGGATGGACGGGGAAGAGCAAGATGGAGGATGGCTGAAAATAGTATAGTGTTTTTTATGCTCGTTTTGAATAGAAGAAAAAAATGTGATGATCATATATTTTCCATAGCCTAAAAATAGATGTACGATGCTTATCCAATGCTCGTTTTGAATATAAGAAAATAAAGGATCTAAGAAAAAATGAGACATTGACCATATTTTTCCATAGCCTGAAATAGATATACGATGTTTATGCAATGCTCGTTTTTTTTAATATAAGAAAAAGAAGGTGATGATCTGATTTCTCTTAATGAACGACAAATAGCACGACGATGGCCTAAAGAAATGTACGATATTCTGTTCTTATCTTACTCTGAATATGAAAACAACAACATATTCTTATCCACACTACGTACAAAGTGAGAGATGGAACGGTTTGCAAAGTTATGTTAAGCTCGTTTCCTAAGTCCTCAATCTCCAAACAAACAACATCTAAGTCCCTTTATGAATATTTATAAAGATTGCTCTCATATCCAAGACATAATCCTGATAGAACACTAATTGAACTCATAGTGAATTCCCTCCTTACTTAAAATTATTCTCATATCCAAGAACATAATCTTAAAAATAACTAATTGAACTGAGAGTGAATTCTCTCCTAACTTAAAATTACTATCATATCCAAAACGTAATCCTATAACTCACTAAATTAACTCAGTGAATTATCTCCTTACTTAAAATTGCTATCATATCCAAAACATAATCCAATAAAAATCCCTAAATAGACTCATAATGAATTTCCTCATGCATCCACCACCACCTCCTGAATAGCCTCTCAGCCTTTCGAGGAATAGTCTTTCACAATAATCACCATCGCATTTAAATCACAAAACTAAAAATAGGAAAACCCGAGACACGAAATCCACCACTCAGGGGACACACGTGCAAATCATCCCGGGCCCGATCCCTGGAAGCCAGACAGACGGGCTGAATGAGCAAAACTCGAGACTGCTAATCTTGCGAGGAGGAAAAGGCACTCCAGCTCTTGACATTCATCCTGCGCGTCGATACACCGACAGTCACCCGGGACCAGGGCATGCGCGGGCCCCTGACTGGGACTGGGACGCCGAGAGGGAGCAGACGACGGAGGCACAGAAGGGTGGATGTAAGGATTGACTGGAGGAGGGAGGAGGAGTGGCTGAAATGGTACAGAGGAAGGAGGGTAAGAACTGTACGGGCTAACTAAGGGGGGAGGTACCAAAGATGAAGTGCTGACGAAGACGTAGAAGAGTGGTTATTTAGGTCTGACTAGGTTTGTGTGTGAAATGGTATAGAGTGAGCGGTATATCGCGAACAAAAGGAAAGCCGCGGACACAGACAGACGGGACTATGTAAGAATTGACTTGGGATTAAAAGCAAGAGAATGCGGGATGCTGGAACACGAAAGGAAAGAATTAATGAAGGTAGAGACGGAAGGTTGTAAACACTGACTGAATATTAAGTAGACGTCCAGGCTTTATGCGGTGAGATGAGAGGGGAAGCTGAGAGAGATACAGGTAGGGATAAATGAGAACTGACAAGGGATTAAAAGCGAGGAGAGTCCGGGATGCAGGAAGAGGAGAGGAAAGAATTAACGAAGGGAGAAACGGTCGGTTGTAAGCACTGATTGAATACTAAGTCGAGATGCGGGAAGATGAGAACGAGAAGCTGAGACGGAGAAGCTGAAAGAGATACAGAACATAGAAACAGACATGATATTGAAGTTAGAGAGGGAACGGGATGCTGAAGGACGAAAGGAAGAGGCTAACTAAGATAGAGATGAGACGCAGAAGCTGAGAGACATACAGATAGAGACTGATAAGAAAAGGCGTAACAGAGGCATAAGGAAAAGACAGAAAAAGCCAAAACAGTACAGTACAAAGCTACATGCCAGAGAGAGCCCTTTTCCGTGACTGCAGACATCGAAAAAGAAAACGAAGGGGAGAAAAATAGTGTCCCAAAACGAAGAAAATGGAAATGACAGCTGCCTCGCCATGACCAGAATCGGTTCGGCCGCGAGACAGATCGTGCCGCTTCCCCGAAACACGAACCTCACCTGATAATTACCTGCTGGATGACCTTAATATACGACGCGTCCACCTCAGCCCGGAGCTAATGACGGTGGGAAAGGATGAATCGAGGTCAGGTCATCAGTGCAACCCTCCCCTTCCCTTCCGATGTCCCTCCCTTCCTTCGTTCCTCAGCCAGTCTCCCTCTCAGTGGATGGCAAGACAGTTCAATCACGGGGGTCGATCGAGGGTTCTGCATGACGTAACTCTGCAAATCGTCTTGACTTGGAATAGCGAAGTTAACCCCCCTTCCTCCTCCTCTTCCTCCTCCTTTACTTGTTCGTTCTAGTGCTGCTCCATCTTCTCTTTTTCTATTCCTCTTGCTCCTCTTCCTTCTTCTTGTTGTTCCTTTTCATCTTCTTATTTTTTTTCCACACCTCCTCCTCCTCCTGCTCCTCCCCTAACCCTTCATCTATTTTCTATTCATCCTGTAACGCTTCCTCTTCCTCCTACTGTTTCTTGTTTTCCTTTTCCTCTTTCTCTATTTTCTATTCCTCCAGCACCTCTTCTTATTTTTCTTATTTTCCAATCCACCTCCTCCTCCTCCTCAAGCCTCCTACCACCACCTCCTCCAACTCCTCGTATTCCTCGTCCGCGCCCTCCTCCTCCCCCTCCCTCTTCCCCTCGTGTGCGTGTGGCGTGGCGTGGCGTGGCGTGGTGGCGTGGCAATGGTTCGCCGCACGCCACAGCACCGCCACGCTGACGCACATCCCCGCCATCAACCACACTTTGCAAATAGTGATAATCCTTTATTCACCCGAACCGCCGCCTGGATTGCACGAAGTAGTAGAAACCGAGAGAGAGAGAGGGGGGAGGGGGGGGAGGGAGAGAATGAGAGGGGGAAGGGACAGAGAAAGAGGGGGAGAAGGGAAAGAGAAAGAGAAAGAGAGTAGGGAAGGTAGAGGGACAGAGAAAAAGAGAGAGAGGGGTGGGGAGAACAGAGAAGGAGAGGTGGGGGAAGGACAGAGAAAGAGAGAGAGAGAGAGAGAGAGAGAGAGAGAGAGAGAGAGAGAGAGAGAGAGAGAGAGAGAGAGAGAGAGAGAGAGAGAGAGAGAGAGAGAGAGAGAGAGAGAGAGAGAGAGAGAGAGAGAGAGAGAGTTAGTTTAATCGCTCCAGAATCTGATATAGAATGTGATAAAACACGTAAATGAGGCAAGTTGTTAATTATCGTACAGCCACAAGACTGCACCTTCTCTTCTCCTTCCCTTCCTTCTCTTCTCCTTTCCTCTTCCTGTCTCTTCCTTTCCCATTCTGCGTCATTTATTTTCTGACTATCATCTTCCTTCTCTTCCCTTTCCCTTCCTTTCCTTTTCCAGTATCTTCCTTTCTCTTCTTTGTCACATTTTCTTGCAGATATCTTCCTTCTCTTCCCTTTTCCTTCCTTTCCTTTCCTCTTCCAGTCTCTTCCTTTCTCTCTTCTGTATTATTTATTTTCTTATTATTCTCTAAACTTTCCTTTCCTACTCTCATGATCACTATTTCTTTTATCTTTCTCTTTTCTTTTATTCTATTAACTTATATTTTCATATTTTCGAATTCTAACATTTACTTCATTCCAGTCCCTTTTCTATCCCTTTTTTTCCTTTCGTTTATCTTCCATTCTTTTTCTCCTCTTTATCTTTCTATAGTGAGACCCTTCGAATAATTACGTTTTTTGGGCAAATCAAGCAACACAAACCTGGTACACAAAGTCCTTTCACAGCCATATACAACACCACAGACAACATGCAAGATCCTACAGAGACATATACCGTCACCAGAGACAACACACAGACCAAAAGGATCCCGCAACACCAAGGCAACACATAATAGTACAGTATCACCATAGACAACACACCACCTTTAAAGTGAAACACACCAATAACCAACACCAACAACACAGGCTTCCTCAACACTGCCGCAAATCCTCTGAGACAACACAGAGCCTATCAACACCGCCGCGGATCAACCTCCAGATGCAACACTAATCCTATCAACACATTCACGGATCACCACAACCAGAGACAACACACACACACACACACACACACACACACACACACACACACACACACACACACACACACACACACACGTCTCAGTATCCTCTATTTCAGGTGTTCTTTGAGTATTGCATCAGAAACACAACGGGGTATCTATCGAAACGGGTTCTAGTGGTACTCCAAAAACGTTTCTCAAAATCACATACAAATACATCTACAAATTCGTGAACTGGATGGAACTGAGAGAAAAATTGGCACTTACGAAACAGCTTATTTAGAAATCATCCTTTTCCTCTTATTTTCCCGTCTTTTCTTGCTTTCTTTACACGATACTGAAGGTTAGAAAGTCGAAGGCAAAAGGCTACATATTGTTGGAGCCGGGGTAGCAAGGTGACGAAACTGACATTGGAAATATCTGAGACTCAGCGTTGCCAAAAAATCGTACTCAGCGCATTGAATTTTTGTAGTTTCTGACCGATAACTAAAGCAAAACCGAACGAAACCCATCAACATTTTACAGTTTTAACGCTAACTTTAAAAAGTCTATCGATATATGTGTGGTTACAGTCTTGGAGCCTAAAAATGATAAATACAATGTTCAAAGTACGACAATTTTGCAACGCTGAGTTCTGAGACCGAAAAAAAAGAACCAATACACACATACGTAAAAAACTCATAAATATAGATAATCAATCGCCGAAAATAGGCAACACCCAACCGCCTCGACCCTAAAGAGGACCAAATACCCTTCCCAGAGTCCTGCACCCAAGGATCGCATGTCACCCGTATCAGAAGAGGATGGCCGTCTGACCCTCACGTGACGTCATTCGGTCCGTCAGCTGTTGATCTTGTGACGTATTAGTGATGTCATTATGAGTCTGTCGATGAGCTCATGTGCCCACCTTCACCTGTACCGTATATTCTTGTCCTATATTTATCCCTTTATGCTTCTTCTTTTTTCTTTTGTTTCTTCTTCTTCTTCTTTTCTTCTTCCTCTTTTTCTTCTTTTCTTTCTTCTTCTCCACAACCAGCACCTCCTCCTCCTCCTCCTCCTACTACTACTACTACTACTTCTACTACTACAATTACTTTTACTGCCAAACAAACACACAAACAGACAAACACACACCCACATAACCCCCCCAAACACACACACACACACACACACACACACACACGGTCTAAGGGAGCCGAGAGTCTGCCATTGTTCCGAAGATTAAACCGAGGCCAGCGAGGCAGCAGGTCACGTGACACACATTTGGGGGGTTAGGGGTGAGGGGGTAAGGGGGGGTGAGGGGGAGAGGCACAAAAGGGAAAGGGGAAAATGAGGGGAGGGGGAACAAACGAGAAGTGTAAATATGGTGTCGAAACTACCAACCTCGACGAGCGATTCCACCCTCCCGTCTGTCTGTCTGTCTGTGTGTGTTTTCGTCTGTCTGTCTGTCTTTGTTTGCACGTACCTTGTCTTCTGTTTTCTTTCTTATGTGTGTCTGTCTGTCTCTCTGGTTGTCTTGTCTATCATCGAAATGCGACTATCTGTTTGTCTCCTCTCTGCTTATTTTCTTTCTAGTGTTATGCATTTCGTTCTTTATTCTTTCTTTATTTGTTCTGATTTTGTTATCTTCCACGTATTTTTATGTATATGTTTATCTTTCTGTTTGTGTGTGCATTCATGTATACTATGTCTAAGCAATTGTATGCAACGTTTTTTATCTATATTTTTGTTTTTCTGTTTCTTTGTGCATTCGTATATGTCTCTAAACAGCTATCTGCATTTTTGTCTGCCTCTCGATGTGATGTTGTTCCTCCATTCCCCTCCTTAAAACATCCTTCCCATTCACACACAACATAAAGCCAACGAGGAAACGTATATATCCGTCTCTAAACATCTGTCTGCATTCTTGTCAGCCTCTCGATGTGATGTTTCTCCATTCCTCTCCTTCCTCAGACATCCTTCCCAGTGACTCTCTGAATAAAGCCAACGATGAAAGGCACTTCACAGCAATATCGATTTTGCGCAACGATTTCCCGCACACGCAAGACATTCCGCCACGCCCAACCACAAGGCGGAGGGAGGCAAAGATCAGCCAACACAAGGAAGCAAACTCAGACAAAGCGAGCATGAGATAATTATTGAAGCAAAAGTTGGGCAAGAGATAATAACTATAAACATGAACGCGACGTGAAATACTAATAACAGAGGACGGCGGGATGAGGGAAAAGTAATGTGTTGTTAATTAGGTTAAAATCGCGAGTTTCAGAACCATAAAACAACAGAATAATCTTTTCATAAATGCAGACGACGACAACTTGATGACGAGGAGGAGGGAGGGAGGAAAGGGAGAGAAAGGGAGGAGAGAGGGAGGGAGGGAGGGAGGAAAACTTATGAGAAGGGAGGATTGAGAAGAAAGATGGTGTTGGGGGGAAGAGGAGGGAAGGGAGATGGAAGAGTATTTTCAGGGAGGGTAAAAAGTAATGAGGAGGGAGAAGGGAGAGAAGGGAAGAAGGAGGGTAGACTAAAATAGGGAGGGAATAAAGATGTAGAAGGGAGGTAGGTAAGGCAGGAAAGGAAGATAGGAGGCAGAGAAAGATAGGATAAGGCAAGCAAGGAATGGAGGGAGAAGGGAGAGGAAGGGAGAGAGGGTTTAGTGATGACGTAGGAGAGGAGAAGGGAAGAAAGATGTGAAAGGGAGAAGTATGGGAGTTAGGTAAAGGCAGAAAGGGAAGGAAGGTAAGAGGTAAGGAAAGATAGTAAGGAGTGGAGGGAGAAAGGAGAGAAAGGGAGAGAGGGTTCAGTGATGACGTAGGAGAGATGGGAACGAGAGAAAGAGGAGGGTTGGAAAATGGATGAAAAGGCGAGCAGAATAAAAGAGGCAAGGTTTGGGTGAGGAGGGGGCTGGGCATGGCGAGGCGAGGGGTCGATGAGGTAGAGAGGGACAGAGGTGAGAGAAAAAAGTAAAGAAATTGCACCTCCATATAAAAAAAACTCGAAAAACAACTAACCACGATTAAGTCAAGTATCTACCTGTCTATTCACTGTTATTTGTTTTTCTTATGCCTTTTTAAATCTAGAACTTCCTTCTCTTACTCAAAAGCACTATAACAATAATTTCTTCAAGTTACAACGAAAGAAAATAAAACTACCCCTCTTTTCAATAATTAGTTTTTCTTATTCATTTCTAAATCTGGATATTCCTTCTCTCACCCCAAGGCAACATAACAACCATTTTCTTCTACTAAAAACAAAAGAAAATAACCTACCTCTTTCTTTCCAATCCTATTTCTTTTATCTGTAAATCTAGATCTTGCTTCTCTAACCCCAAAACCAACTTAACAACCCTTTCCTTCTTCTAGTTAAAAAAATAAAAATAAAACCGACCCACAACCTTCTTTCCCTTCACCAGTCGGCCGGTCTTCTGTCAGGGGCGCCTCGGGACCTTATACCACTCCGTCAGCGGTTCACTAAGACCTCCATCTGCGCGGCGTCCTCAAGGGGTGAAGGAAGAGCCATTCGCCGAGGCAGTTTTGGCAGTTTATAAGCGAGTAAATCTTCTCCGCTGCAAACGAATGTGGATGGCGGTGGGCTGAGGTGGCGGAGGCGGTAGCGGTGGAGGTAGGACGGGTACGAATTTGCGGTGGTGGAGTGTGGTGAAGTGGTGGTCGATTTGCGGTTGTGTGAAGAAGGGGCGTCGGGTTGGGTTCTTGACGTGGTGGTGATGGTGGTGGAGGGGTGATAACATGGTGGTGGACTAGTGATGCTGGGTTTGATGTTGGTGAGGTGGTAGTGATGATTCCTTGCTGGTGGTGAAGAGCTGGTGATTCGAGAACAGGAATGGTGATATTGTGATGCTGGGTTTGAAGGTGGTGAGGTGGTAGTGATGATTCCTTGTTGGTGGTGAAGAGCTGGTGATTCGAGAACAGGAATGGTGATTTTGTGATGCTAACGACGGTGATTGTGGCGACTCTGCGCAAGTTCTGTCCACTGACTTATCCCTGAGCGCTGGCCTGGTTCTTGATGAGAGGGAGGAGGAGACGAGGGAAAGAGAAAAGGCATCTATTTTTCTCCCCCTCTCTCCCCAAGGACGGATACGGGAACGCTGTCGCCGTGGGAGGAATTCACTTTCTGCAAGGTCATCTCCGTCGGCGTCTGTTTCAGAATATAAATGTGAGGATTTCGCCGAAGTGGGACGGGCCGGCGCGCCCTCGAGGGGCGGAGAAAAGTTCCTCTGAATTCTGGCGTCGACATGGCTAACTTGTCGCCCGGGTTGTTGCAGTGACCCGCCGCCGCCGCCCCGCGATGGACTGCACGTTCCTGAGTGTGATGAGCAAGCAAGGAGCTACTCGAGGGGGCGAACTGACTTTTGCTTCCCATTCTCAAGCTTTCTGATCGGTTTTATTTGTCCCATGTAAGTGTGTGTGTGTGTGTGTGTTTGTGTGTGTCTGTGTGTGTGTGTGTGTGAGTGTTATTCAATTTGGTTTCGTGTGTGGGAGGGAATGTGATTGACTGCTCGTTCTTGTTGTGCTTTCTTATGTTCGTTCGATGTATTCTACCATGAAGCGGTTGGAATGTATTGGGATTAAGAATGACATTGTAGGTGAAGGGCAAACAGGTAGTAACACAGGTGGTAGTTTGGCTCCTCCTTCCTATGCATGACTGATTATGTTAATGTTCTCTTCATGCATGTGTGAGGGAGCTACCGTGATCGCTCTTTGGTATTTGGGTTCAGTGTGTGTTCCTGTGTGTGAGAGGTATATCAGTGGCGGGCCAGGGGATAAATTGTCTCTGGATTGCTGTTGTCTTTTCCCGTTGGTTATATTCATCATGCACGTGTAAGATAATGAGACAATAATGTGACTTTTCGCGAGTGGGATTATCTGCGTGTTCGTGTGAGGGATGCATCAGAGGCGACTGCTCTCGGCTCTACTTCAATACCGAAATTTATGATGCACTTGTTTCCAAAGTGCTTTCTGGCATAAATCCAACAAACACTTCCACATAAACAAGACTTGCAGTAACAGGAGATACATTCCAACTAATCAATACATGGAATAGTTCCGTTGAATTCATCATAACTTACGAAAGAAAGGAATATTCATCATGCATGCGGTTTGTTATCCAGCCAAGGAGACAGGTCGAAAGCCGAAGAAAAAAAAGACCCAAGTACAAAAATAGAGATGGCAAAAGGGATGATTACATTTTAGTCCGCACACGTGAGTTTCAGTACCATGGTATACCAGGGGATGCATAGCTTACGAATGTGAAAAGATTAATCCTTCGAAAAATCATATTCGCAAAGGCTTTAGTAAAATAATACCAGTGAAGATTAGTATAAGCCAGTTTCGGCGGATTTATTCTAAGCTTAGTAAAAAGGACTAACTTTAATACCAAATAACACAGGTTTTAATAATGTATAAAAGAAGTGAACACTAATAAGCGTAAAGGTCAGTTCAGGGTGATTCTCTAAAAGTTGCGAAAACATTAATCCAGAAAACAACAAACATCCGCATCAAGTTTTCAATAGCAGGGAGTGCCCGCGGAAACTGACACATACAAAAGCTAGTTGTGGGTGGATTCGTTATGAGTTGTGAGAGAGAAAACCGATTATCAACCAAGATGCAATATTCGAGTAAGGGATTAAAGTAAAAGAGTACCAATGGAAAGTAATCAGTAGACAGGCAACAGAAACAAAACTGATTCTCGAGACAACATACACACCAAATAAACACGATAGCAATGAAAATATAATAAATATGCAAGTCAGTTCTCGTGGATTCTCTTGAAGGTTGTGAAAGGAAAAGAATAGTCGAGGAAACGGTTTCAAGGTTTTAGTTTCATGGAATGCCAGCGGAGACTATTGAATATCGAGGCTGGTAGTGTTGGATTTCTTTCGGCTTGAGAAAAGAAAAACATTATTAATCCTACAAGCTGCATTCGTACATGGGATTAAAGTAAAAGAATACGAGTGGAAACTATCAATGCATAAGTCAGGTCTAACAGGAGAAAGAAAACATCAATTCCAGAGACAACATCCACAGCGAAGCTTCAGGAACAAAACACCGCCGAAGCTTAAGCAATATACGCGACAGTTCCGGAGTCAGGTCTCTTTAAAAGCTCCAGCAGGTATATCACATTAATACCAGGCCCATCAGAGGAAAGAAAACACTAATTCTAAAAACAACATCCACATAAGGCCTTCAGAAACAAAATACACAACTAAGTTTAATCAATACACACGACAGTTCCGGAGTCAGGTCTTTTTAATATAAAAGTTCCGGCAGAAAAAAATGACATGCATCCGAGCCTCGCAAATTAAGAGACACATTTACTAATGGAAAACTTGAAGTCCCGGAGGAGAACCCCAATTGCAGAGCCGAGTCAAGCGACGCCGAAATTCACGAACTAATATTTTATCTCCCTCTCTTTATGCTTCTTTTTTTTCAGGAGGACGGAAGGAGGGAACGGCTAAGAATGCAATTAGAGTAAGCAAGTAAAGGAAAGTAAGTAGGGAGTAACTTAGAACTGCATGTAAGTAGAATGGGAAATAGATAGATATTTTTTTCAGAAGGAGATAAGTAGGAAAGCGGCTAAGAACGCAAGTAAAGTAATGAATTAAGTTATTAAGTAGGGAGTAACTTAGAATTGCATGTAAGTAAGGTGGTGAAGAGATAGAGACTTGTAGTAGAAAAGTAGCTAAGCATTTAGATATATAAAAAAAAAATAATGAAGTATCCGCAATTATTAATGAGAAACGGTTAATTAAAATACCTGGGTTAATGATCTGTTCGCGGAGTCACCTGTTCTCATATATATATTTACCTGTTTGTCCATCGATCTACCAGGCTGACTAGTATTGTTTTTGTTGTTAGTCATGTTTTGTTTCTGTTATTTCTTTTCCATGTTGCATTTTCTTCCTTTCTAAGCATCCTTGAATTTTGCGGTTTTGAATTAATTTTCTTTATTTTCTTTGCTCTGTTTCTTGCTTCCCTGTTTTTTGTTTCTGTTTTCTAGAGCTTCCGCCAGTATGATTATTCTTTTTATTCTTTTTTTAACATCCTCCTCCTTCTCCTCCTCCTCTTCTTTCTTCTTTTTTTCTTCTTTCTTCTTACAACTCATCTTCTCCTCTTCGTCTTTCTCTTCCTTTTCCTTTCTTCACCACCTCCTCCTCCTCCTCCTTCTCTTCTTCTTCTTCCACCTCCTCCTCCTCCTCTTTCTCTTTCTCTTTCTCTTTCTCATTCTCTTCCTCTTCCTCCTCCTCCTCCTCCTCCTTCCGTATTGACAGAGTTCACCCGTAAATACTGTCGCTGTTTTTTTCCGATAAAGTTAATTTCCGGGATCACATAAACAAAATTAATCAGCTTTGTTGATTTGTATGTTTATGTTATTGCGATAAATTAAGGGAGGAAAAAAAATTAACGCTTAAAGTCAATAAGTGTGTGTGTATATGTGTGTGTGTGTGTGTGTGTGTAACTTGGCTAATAGAAAAACCAGCAAATTCGTCGAAAATGAAAATAGTTGAAAAAAGAGAGAGTGAGAGAAAATAATATAACATGAGCCATTATCCAGCAGAACTAATCTCTCTCTCTCTCTCTCTCTCTCTCTCTCTCTCTCTCTCTCTCTCTCTCTCATCCTCACACACACATAAGAAAACACAGATTACTTAAACCCAACTTCATCACGCAGCTAAACTTGCCCGCCGCCGGAGCACTCAACACCAAGTCCTCTCGCGTGTTTAGACTTCGGCCAACTTGCTCTTCCTCCTCACGCGGTGTTTGACTCCTAATGTTATAGAAATTGCCACGACTTCCTGGCCGGCCGAAGAAAAGGATAGGAAGGAAGAAGGGCAAGGAGGCGAGAGGGAAGTAGGGCAGCGGGTAAGTATCTTGGTAAGGTAATCAGCGAAGTTGGTAAGTAGGAAGTAACTTAGAATGGCATGAAAGTAAGAGTGGGAGTGATTATATAGGCAGATAGGAATTAGAGACGCAGCTAAGAATGTAATGATGTAAAAAAATAGCTAAGGGTTGTTTTGTAAGTATGAACTATAAAGGGAAATAATTTGGAAAGGAAGGAAGGAAAAAGGAAGGAGGGAGGGAAGCAACTGGGAAAGAGAGAAAGGAAAGAACGAAAAAAAGAAGCACTAGCAGAGAAAAAATATGTTAAATAATACACATAAATGACATGAATGCAAGCACGAAAATAAGTAAGGAAAGAGTTAGGAAGCTGAAAGAAGGAAGGAAGGAAGAGAGGAATCAGGGAAGAAAGGAATGAAGGAAGTAGGGAAGGAAAGAAGGAAGAAAATAAGGAGGAACGAACAATAGGGCAGCAGAAAAGATCGCTGTGAAAATAAAGGAACATTGCGGTCCTTTACCTGGAAGTGCTTGATTGCCTTCACCTGATGGAAACACAGCCACCTTTTACCTGTTTGTTTGTTGCTTTCGTTCCTCACAAATGCTTCTCTTTGGGCTCGTTGCAAGGAAAGTGACCACAATATTGAAGGTTTCTCACTCATTGGCCGCTAAAAGACGAGGTGCGTGGAAGGGAGGAAAGGGGAAGTGTAAGGTTGGGTGGGAAAGAGAGAGGGAGGAAGGAAGGAAGGTGGATGGAGGGAAAAAGAAAGGGAAAGGGAAGGAAGGTGGAAAGGGAAAGGGAAGGAAGGTGGGAAAGAGAGAGGGAGGAAGGAAGGAAGGTGGATGGAGGGAAAAAGAAAGGGAAAGGGAAGGAAGGTGGAAAGTAAGGGAGGGAAAAAGATAAGTGGGAGATCGTTATAGTGTGTGGAAGGTTGGAAAAGGGAAGTGTGGTTGGCTGGGAAAGAGAGATGGAGGAAGGAAGGAAGGTGGATGGAGGGGAAAAATAAAGGGAAAGGGAAGGAAGGTAAAGAATGAGTGAAGGAGAAGATAACAGGGAGATCGCAATAGTGTGTGGAAGGTTGGAAAAGGGAAGAGTACGGAAGGTTGGGAATGATAGAGGGAAGAAGGAAGGAAGGTGGATGGAGGGGAAAAATAAAGGGAAAGGGAAGGAAGGTAAAGAATGAGTGAAGGAGAAGATAACAGGGAGATCTCTATAGTGTGTGGAAGGTTGGAAAAGGGAAGAGTACGGAAGGTTGGGAATGAGAGAGGGAGGAAGGAAGGAAGGTGGATGGAGGGGAAAAATAAAGGGAAAGGGATGGAAGGTAAAGAATGAGTGAAGGAGAAGATAACAGGGAGATCTCTATAGTGAAAGTCCGTATGACTGTCCCTTTCCGCCTTACTGGTTGAGAGATGAATTCTAATACTGTGTTCATGTTGGCATAGCACTACACTCCAGATGCATGTGTTACTCTCTTGACATATGTGCTTCCTGCCAGCGACACCTGTCAATAAATCTATCACAAACACACCTGCCCAACACAGCGCTGTCCCTTCGATTTTCCTACCTGCGTACCTGTATGGGTGATTTCCTGTCTGTTTGCCTGTCTGTCTGTTTGCATTCCTGAGTGTTTATCTGTGTTAGAATTCATGTTTTTTTTTCTTTCATTCTACCTGTCTGTCTGTCAATACTTGTGTCTCTGTTTGCTTTCTCGCTTCTTTATTTTCTAGTTTATCATCCTTACTAACTGTCTATCTGTAATGGTCTCTCTGTTTGTCTGTCCATATATGTGTTATCTAGCTTGGTGTCAAAACTCTTATACTTGTCCGTCTGTCTGTCTCTGTGTGTTTCCTTGCCTGGATCGAACACTTTAGTACCCGTCCGTCTGTCTGTCTGTCTCTCTCTGTGTGTTTTTTCTTTCCTGGTACCAACACTCTCAAACTTGCTTATCTCACGTTCAGCCGTAAGGAGAATAAACTTTTCGGCCACCTGCTTCCACGGCTTCATTCACTTTCACGCCTAGTCCCTCGCACACCTGGTCCACCCGTATGCCTGCCCGTCCGTGCCACCTGTTCACACCTGTCAGTAGCACCTGAGCCGAGTGACGCCCTGCATTGCCTCCGTAGCAGTCGCTGATTGGTACGTTGCAAGGAAAGTGACCACAATATTGAAGGTTTCTCACTTATTGGCGGCTAAAAGACGAGGTGTGTGGAAGGGTGGAAAGAAGAGTAAGGTAAGGTGGAAGGAAGGGAAAGAGGGAGGGAGGAGGAAAGGGAAAGAGGAGGAAGGTAAAATGTGAGAAAGAGAGATCATAAGGAGTGGAGAGAAAGTGAGGAGAGGGAAACATAGGGTAGGGAGGAAGAGAGGAAGGCAGGGAAGGAAGAAAGGGAAAGGGGAGGAAGGTAAAATATGAGAGAGGGAAGGGTAATTAGAAGTGGAGAGAAAATTAGAACAGGTTAACTAGGTAAGGATGTTCTCTCTCTCTCTCTGTCCCTCTTTCCATTAATCCTTCAATCACTCTCCCTCACCCTACAAGTTGTTCCACTCCAGCTTTTTCACTTTTTCCCCTTCGGCCTCCCCTTCTCTCTCTCTCTCTCTCTCTCTCTCTCTCTCTCTCTCTCATAACCAGGTGGCGGCAGGCAGTCTTAAGTCGAGTCATGCACCGCCTTCCCAATCGTTCTTATCACTCGACTCGCCCACGTCTCTCTCTCCGGCTGCCCCTTCCTACTTCTCCTCCTCAGACGCCTCCTTCTTCTTCTCCTCCTTCTATATTTTTTTCTTCTCCTCCTCCTCCTCCTCTGCATTCTTCTTTCTCCTCATCTTCCTTATGCTATAAAGTATAAAGAAACTACAAGAAACGCAAAAAGAACTTTCAAAATTTTCACAACTGAGTGCTGGGAATCGAACCAGGGCCATCAGAGTAGAAGTCACGGCAACAAACTTAATAAGCCACTAATGAGCTCACTGGTGGCTCAGTTTGTTGGTGCCCTGACTGATAAATATTCTTCGAGCTCTTTAATTTTTCCAAACCTCTTACTCCTTTTTCTCCTATTCCTCCTCCTTTTCCTCCTGGTTCTTCGCCCACTTCTGTTCCTCTTCTCTCTCTCTCTCTCTCTCTCTCTCTCTCTCTCTCTCTCTCTCTCTCTCTCTCTCTCTCTCTCTGCAGCATCCACCACCTCGCATCACCCTTCCTCTCCCACTCTTGCTCTCCATCTTCTTACCTCCTCTCGTTTCCCATCCCCACATTCCTCCTTTTTACCTCCCTCATCTCTCTCTCTCTCTCTCTCTCTCTCTCTCTCTCTCTCTCTCTCCGCAGCATCTACCACCTCGCATCGCCATTCCTTCTGCGTCCTCTCCGTCCCTCGTTCCCCGGTCTCGTCTCCTTATCTCCTGCATATCAGCATTACTCGCCCTGCCATGTCCCGCTCCGCCCTTCCCCCTGCCCCCCTTCCCCCCCCTTACGCTCCTCCTCCCTCCTAACAGCTGCCTCATTACGTCAGAGCTCCGATAAAACACCCGAGCGAGCGACCCTCCAGATAACGAGAGATGAAGACAAACATAGCGGGATTTTTTTTCTTTTATACCACTCGGAATATTTTTTTAATATAACGTTTTTGGAATTTGGTATTTTTATGATATTTTTTATTTTCTTAATTTTTTGTGCTGATAATGACTTTTTGAGCATTTTTTCTATACGTATTTTTATCTATTGCTGTTGTTTTTTCTCCCTTTCTTATAATGTGCTTTTTTTCTGCTATTTCACTTTCCTGTCATTATTTTTCCTGGTTTTTTTTTTCTAATGATAACTTTCTGTAGATTAGTTACTGCGTGCATATTAACTTTTCTTCATTTCCTCTTAATTTTCTTTCTGTATTTAATTGTTTTTCTCATTGCATTTTTTTATATTACTTTCATCACGTCTTTTTTTCTACGCGTGTATGTCAGCGAAGGAAAATGAATAAAAATGAAAAAGGTCACGGTGGGGAGATATGTAAAGGTGATGAGGGAAACAGGAAAAGGAAGAGATTATAGTTTATTTTTTAGTGCGTGTGTGCGAGAGAAAAAAGGAAGGTCACTCTGATTAAGATATATAAAAGAAGATAAGGACTGACAGGAAGAGGAGGAAATGAATGACAGATAAAAAGCATGTAATTATAATGAGACGCTCGAATTTTGCTCATTATGTCTTGCTTCTCTTATTTTACGCTGCTGGTAAGATTTTTTTGGGGGTTGGTGGTCTGCATGTCATGTATTCTTAACGTAGAGAGGAGAGGAGGAGGAGGAGGAGTAGAAGGAGGATGAAAGATGAGAAGAAAAAAAACAGAAAAAAAAAGGAGAATGAGGAGGCGGAATACGAAGAGAAAGAAAATGAGAAAGACGAGAGGGAGAAAGAGGAATAGAAGGCGGAAGGGAAGCAGGATGATAAAACATGAGAGAAACAGGAAAAAAAGGAGGATGAGGAGGAATGAGAATGAAAAAGACGACGAAGAGAAGGATAACTATTTAGAGAAAAGGAAACACAAAAAGGAAATATGACGAGGAGGAGAGAAAAAAAGAGAGAGAAGGAGGAGGACGAATAGGAGGAGGAGGAGAAGGAGGAGGAGGAGGAGGAGGAGGAGGAGGAGGAGGAGGAGGAGGAGAAGCAGCCGTAACCGTGAGATGAAGTGTTCTCCCGCGGGTGTTTGTGTTGCCATAGTTTGAAATTCACGAGAGAGAGACGGAGAGAGAGAGAGGAAATGTAAACAGCAAGACCGAGAGCGAGACCGAGCGAGACCGAGACTGAGAGAGCGAAAATTAGAGAAAACACGCAATATATACATTTAATTAATAGAAACAGTTCAAGTGAGGCCACTATTTATTTATTCAAACAACAAAGAAGGGGTAAAAACATTTCCACATCAATATATTTCGTCAAACAATAAAACAACACACAAAAAAATCACTAGCTTCCTGCAACACAGCGATTTCAGCGGCAAAGTGTAATATTTCTCCTCCTCCACATTTCTTAATTTCGAAAATAAACAATAGACGCTTACAAACAGACACCCATTTCACTATTTCCACCTATTTCATTCTTTACGTACACCCATTTCATTATTTTCCACCTATTTCACTCTCTACGTACACCCATTTCACTATTATTCACCTATTTCACTATTTCCACCTATTTCCACTCCACTCGTTTCATCTCTTCTTACGCACATTCAATTTGCCTTTACTTCCGCTTCTCACACGTTTCCCTTCCATCGCTCACCTCCTCCTCGCTTCCCATTCTCCTTCGGCTCAAACTTCCCTTCATTGTCCGTTCGTTCCCAGTGACGTTAATAGCCTGCTCATTATCACGTTGTCTGGCTGGAACAAGGTAGCGGGGGGTGGGGTGGGTTAGGGAGGGAGGAAAGGAGGGAGTGAGAGGGATGGAATGACGGAGAGAGAGAGAGAGAGAGAGAGAGAGGGAAAGAGATAGATAGATAAACAAAGAGAGGAAGAATGATAGATAGATTGGAATAGATAGACATATAGATAGCTAGATACACAAAAATGAAGAGAAATATACACAAAGAAAAGGTAGATACACACACACACACACACACACACACCTACCTCTACCCCCCATACATACATACACAATCCTCTTCTTCACGTCCCCATAAACACACACACACACACACGCCCACCACACAACAGCCAGCGCCTCAGCCATCCACGCCTCGCCCTTTGGAGTTACTAAGCATGTCATTCGTCCCTCGGCGCTCCTTTTGTGCCGCCGTCGCTCCACAATAAACACGCCGACGATGAGGGTGAAACAGCGTCTCCCCTTACACATGGATCCCTTGACACGTATTTCAGCACCACAATCACCATCACTATTTCCTCCACCACGGCCACGACGACCACCTACCACAACTACAAGCGCTTCTACGACCTCTACCACTACTGCGCTTTACACTCATATCCCTTGACTACCCTTTACACACATATCCCTTGACACATCTACCCTTGAATACCCTTTTAACACACCGGTTGACATATCTACCGCCGCTACCACCACCACTACCACCATGACTGTCTACCAAAACTACTAGCGCTTCTACGATATCTACCGCCGCTACTTTCATAAGAACTGTCATTACTGATACCACGAGCGAGGTCAACACTATCACCAGTTCTACTACTATCAACACCACTGACACTACAAGTATTATCATCACCATCATCATCATATCAAACGTAATACCAACTGATATCAACCACTTCCGAAACCACTGCGGGCCCATTTCACCACAACAACTGCACCCCAAAACCCCTTCACATCTATTCTACTACCAGTCATCAAAATAACCACTACTACTAATACTACCCACAACAGTAATACCACTGCCACAACAATAAACGCATCTCCTAACATGAGCTTTAGTTTCACCACCACCTCCATTACCAAGACCATTACTTCTACCATCATACCGCGACCATTAGCACGGTTTTGGGGGGTTGATTTCTTCTTCTCTATTCCACTCTTCCTCATGACAGACGCACTACCTCTACAGCAGCTGCCAACATCAATACCACTATTACTACTACTAACTTCACTATCATTGCCCATCCCCTACACTACCAACACATATTTTTTTAGGGTATATTTTCAAAGTTTTCATTCTCTCTTTTCAGGCATCTGTTCATCTGTCCGTCCGTCTGTTCGTCAACCTACCTGCCTGTCTGTCTTTCTGCCTGTGTGTGTTTTACTGGTTCATCCGTGCGTCAAATGCCCAACACACAGCAGCCATCATCACCGCAACTACCAACATCAATAATTTACCTCTTTCTTTTTTTTTGGTATGTGTGTGTGTGTGTGTGTGTGTGTGTGTGTGTGTGTGTGTGTGTGTGTGTGTGTGTAAGTGATGTTTTAAAGAGAAGTATTGTTTTGTGTGCGGCCTTTGAAGAGGAACATTGCTGAAATGAGAGAGGAATTAGAGGAGGTTAAGTTTGAAGGACCGAGAGAAGTGGTAATTGAAGAGTACTAAAACGTATTATGAAAGAGAGGTACACGAAGAACATGCAAGGACAAAAGAACGAGGAGGAAGAGGAGGAGGAGGAAGAGGAGGAGGAGAAGGAGGAGAAGGAAGAAATGGACAAGGAGCAGAGGCAGTAGTAGTAGTGATAGTAAGAGAAGAATGGGAAGGATGATGAGCAGGAAGAGAAGCACCATCAGAAAGAGGGGATGAAGGAGGCGGAGGAGTGAATGGCATCAGCAGGAGGAGGAGGAGGAGGAGGAGGAGGAGGAGGAGGAGGAGGTAATGCAGGATGTAGTGGATGAGAGATACTCGCTTACATACAAACAGTGAAAAAAAGAACGTATGAAGAAAACTATACTTTATTAAATTGCTCAAAAAGGTGTATGAAGATGTACATAACACACTAATAAATACAAGGGAGGAATACAACCCCACCAATAAGACAAGCGAAATATTTAAAGACACGAGTACTGAAACAAACAACCAACGACAACCATCACACCCACCCACACCCACACCCACACCCACACACATAGACACCCGCTCATACACACACACAGAACATCCAGCAAGCATCCCATTACGCCCACATCAATTCCTGCCCTTTTATCCCTCTGCAAGAACGAGGCAACACACAGACAGCAACACAAACAGGAACACAACAAAGCAACTCAACATGCAATCTCTTTTATCTCACTCGCTGAACACACCAGACAACACAAACAGATCTTACAGTACAGGAAACACACACACACACACACACACACACACACACACACACACACACACACACACGTTGACGAAAGACCACGGTGTTCCGAGGAGAAGTTTTTCATGCAACACTGAGCCACCTTTTTTGAGGCAAGAGAGGGAGACGGAGAAAGAGGAAAAGATATGAGGAGAAAGAAGAGAAGGAGTAGGAGTAGGAGGAGGAGTAGGAGGAGGAGGAGGAGAAGAATAGGAGGGAACGTGGTATAGAAACTGGGTCAAGTGAAGGACTAGGAGTGAGAGAGAGAGAGGAGGAGAGAGAGAGAGAGAGAGAGAGAGAGAGAGAGAGAGAGAGAGAGAGAGAGAGAGAGAGAGAGAGAGAGAGAGAGAGAGAGAGAGAGAGAGAGAGAGAGAGAGAGAGAGAGAGAGAGAGAGAGAGAGAGAAAATTGATGGATATAATATTATTTTACAGCAAACGAAGCAGCTCAAGGACAAAAAATAAAAGAAAGCAAAATAATAGATAAAAAAAAGATAGACAGAAATATGAGATGATACAAACAACAACAGATGCATTGATAGAAAGTAAGACCATGACACAAAACACACAAACACAAACGAAAAACAGACATACAGGGAGAGATACAGACAAGCAAACACGGAGCGGTTGAAGAAGTCGTTCGCTCCCTCTTCGCTCCTCGCTACTAAGCACGTAAATAGTACCTTAGTATTTTAATTAGTGGGATTGTGTGGCAGGTAACGAGGGTGTAATTAGAGAGAGAGAGAGAGAGAGAGAGAGAGAGAGAGAGAGAGAGAGAGAGAGAGAGAGAGAGAGAGAGGTAAACAGTGGAAAGACTCTGTCAGGTAAGAGAAAATAATTATGAAAAGGGAAGTAGCCTGAAATAACATAAAAAGACATACGCAGAAGAAAAAAAAATAGAGGATAAGCAGAATGTGAATAAAAAAATAAGGGACAAAAATAACTAAGTATGAAAACTCGAGAATTCTAAAGAGAGGGAAAAGTTGAATTACGAAAAAGTGAGAGCGCATCATTAAGAAGGAAGAGAAAAAATGACAAGAAAAAAGGAGATGAATATATACACACACAAACTCACACAAGAAAATTTATGAATAGTGTGTTTGCAGGGAAATGAAAAGCTTGTCCTATTTCTCCTGCGTTTTCTTAAAAGAGTTTTTATTTCAGTCTATTTAGTATATATATTTTTTACATTATATTTACAGCTTGATCTTTTTTAAGAAACTAAAATATACAAAGAGTCTGCCTCTCTCTCTCTCTCTCTCTCTCTCTCTCTCTCTCTCTCTCAACATCGCTCCAGAAGGTCAACTATAAATTACTAAACTTCATTAATTCGATTGAAAAAAAGACTGATAATTTATTTTCTGTAAATATACTAATACATGCCGAAATGAGATAGAAAAAATGACGAAAAGTTCCTACAATGACACTTAAAAATACGCCTAAGGAGAGGAATGAAGGGAATGCCCGAAGTAAATAAGAATAATGAACTAAATTGGAAAATGATATACTGATCCATTTGGCTGCCTTAACAGAGAATGATGCGCCGAGAAGAGAAAAATATTATCAAACACTCAAAGGGCAATCATTGGAAAGCAATCTCCGTGCAGGTGCTACTTTTTTGTGTATTTCATAATTTAACTGAACACATACTCTCTCTCTCTCTCTCTCTCACTGCTTCTGAATGTCCATATAGTTTGAATTTATAAAACTCTACGGTCTAACACAATCACATTTCACTACATGTACCCATACCAAACCTCCCCTTACACCCAGTACAACATCTGACAGACAAAAGGGCTTCAGCATAATAGACAGAAGCTTGATATCAAATAATTTCCTACGTCACCTCCATTGAAAGGCGAGGAAATGACAATACGACACTGCAAAGATCTTCATATTTTTAACCCGAAGACAAATGCACTCGCTCCCTTACTCCCTGCCTTACGTTATATTCCCGATACGCAATATGTCTTTTTGCACGCTCTCTTTTTCGCTGTCTTTCCATCAGCTACACAAAAGGAAAGAGCCGGAGGAGTGATTGTTTGCCTGTTTGTTCACGAGGATTTGTATAGCTTTGTGGTTCGTTCCTCCATCCACTCACACACACACACACACACACACAGCATCCAACACACGCCAACAACGCCACACCACGCTATTTTAGTTTCTTCACCTCCAACCCAACCCCCATTTTCTTTCTCTCACGTATCCCTCTTCACGATCATCAACCTCATATGTCATTTGCCCTAATTCCAGTCTGTTTGCCTCTCTCTCTCTCTCTCTCTCTCTCTCTCTCTCTCTCTCTCTCTCTCTCTCTCTCTCTCTCTCTCTCTCTCTCTCTCTCTCTCTCTCTCTCTCTCTCTCACGGGATGGTCAAAAATATTCTTCCCCCCAAAAAAACGTGAAAAAATTCTAAACATATTGAAAGGAGACGAGGTTGAGTGATAATCAGGGAAAATGATAAGAAGGAGACGTGACCGAGAATAAAGAGGTGGAAAGAGGAGAAAGAGGAAAAGGAAAAAGCGCCAGAGGAGGATAAACAAAAATGAAAATTAGAGAGAGGAAGGTAAAAATGTATGAAAAACTGAGCGGCCAGAAATTGGACAAAAAAGGAGGGGCAGAAAAAGCGAAACGAGGAAGAGGAGGAGAAGGAAAAGGGGAAAGAAAAAGACTTGAGGGGAGGCAAACAAGTAAACGAAGGAGAGAGAGAGAGAGAGAGAGAGAGAGAGAGAGAGAGAGAGAGAGAGAGAGAGAGAGAGAGAGAGAGAGAGAGAGAAGGGCATATAAGTACACAGTGAATTAAGTCTTAATTGAAATAATATGGCAGCCAACTTGCTTGACTCTAACAAGACAAGGGAGCGAAGGTCAAAGGTGCCGTGTCAAATGCAGGTCCGCGCGCGTGTGTGTGTGTGTGTGTGTGTGTGTGTGTGTGTGTGTGTGTGTGTGTGTGTGTGTGTGTGTGCGTGCATAAACGATGTGTGAGTGCGTGCCCGTTGGCTTGAGTGGCAGAGCTCTTTAATTTTTTTTTTACCAAGCCAGTTTTTGTACACACACACACACACACACACACACACACACACACACACACACAGGCAGGCAGAGTCACGCGTTCCCTTAGAGGACAGGCTCAGGTCTCCGTGGTTGTCTAAAATATCGAGGTTTTATTTTTCTTCATTTATGGGATGAAAAAGAAGCGCATAGTAACTGGTGGACGATGGTTAAACGAGAGAGAGAGAGAGAGAGAGAGAGAGAGAGAGAGAGAGAGAGAGAGAGAGAGAGAGAGAGAGAGAGAGAAATAATGAGACACTTGGGCAGATCACATATTCCTTCAGTCGTGTCTCTGTCCTCTTCTTCTTTCTCTGTTCCTCTTTCTCTCTCTCTTTCTGCATCTCTTTTTCTCTTCCTTCTCCCCTTCATCGTCCTCTTTTATCCCAGCCCTCGTCGGAGCATTCCAGCTTTCATCCTGTTTTCAGTGTTTCAAATGTGATTTTACTGTTTGAATCTTTTCCTTTTTCTTTTTATAAGGTGACGAGTTTATTATTTTCTCCAGTAAAAGGTTTCTGACTTATGGAAAATCTCAATAGGATGTACACATTCTCTGGGACAAACACACACTTAAAAACAGGCAGACATACCGGAAAAAAAACATGCAGATACAGATATATATTACAGCATTAAAATACTGTTAGGTCATTCATCCGATAACTACATTAAACCAGGAATTCACACACTCCTAAAATGAATAACCTTAACAAACTTCTGGAATTCCGTAAAAGTCGTAGCCTTGACGCACATACTTGGTGGGTAACTTTTACTCTCTCCTCGCTCACACATTTCCTACTCTTATATTTAGTTAACAGAGATTCCGCGCCTACTATTAGATTAGAGCGAGGAGAAAATTCTGTGCGCTGCTGGTCCAACCTCGTTTTACCTTTCGGCCTCGACTGTACCGCCTATTTTCCGTTTCTTCGTTGAGTAAAGGGAGGACTGTATATAGAGATTGCCGCATACCTTTATCCGGCTCTCAATTCATGCTCATTTTCACACAAAGCAAAATTAGTTTCCGGAGTTTCATAGCAACAAGGTAACGCCAGGAACAATGCACTAACACAAACACTATTTTTCTCTCTGTTTCTCCTTTCCACATATTCCCTTTAACTTCTTTTTTCTGGTCTCATTTCTCGCTCTCATCTCATTTTCTTTCTTTCCTTCCTACTTCCTTGTTCTCTTATCCTAATATTCGTATCTCATTCACTCTTATTTTTTCTGCGTCTTCCTTTCTTCCTCCTCGCTTGTTTCCTTGTTTCCTTCTTTTTCTCTGATATTCTTTTGTTCCTATAAGTACTTCTCTTTCTTGTCTGAACGCATTTCCCTCTCACTGCCCTCTTAATCCTTTCCTCACCTTGTCTATACTCCATTTTCTCTAACGCTCTTTTTTTTCTTTTGCCATCACTTTGAATCTCTCGTTTTTCGGGGGGAATATTTTATAGACTCTCCCTTCGCCTTTAATCTTCCGTGTCTCCTCTTTTTCGCCTGCATTTCCAGTATTTTCTCAAACCCTCGCCCCTCCTCTATTCTCGTTTCTTTCCCTTTTCACTCTTTTTGACAACTCGCTTTTACTTCATTTAAATCTCTGTCAGCCAGTCAATCAATCTGTAAGTCAACCTGTCTGTCTGATTGTCTGCCTGTCCTCTCTCTCTCTCTCTCTCTCTCTCTCTCTCTCTCTCTCTCTCTCTCTCTCTCTCTCTCTCTCTCAAACAGCTCCAGTTAGACTTCTTTCTTATATGTTGCGTCCATTCCACTTATTTTCCTCACTCATTTGTACTTTTGCAAAACTCTCTGGTCCAGGATTACCAGATTCCACTGCCTTGCCCATTGATCTCTCTCTCTCTCTCTCTCTCTCTCTCTCTCTCTCTCTCTCTCTCTCTCTCTCTCTCTCTCTCTCTCTCTCTCTCTCTCTCTCCTTGTATCTGTTTGAGCCGAGGGAAGCCAGTCGATTCTCAGCACGAGCGGGACTTTACCCAATCAAGTCGAAGAGTCAGGCGGGGACACAAGGGAGGCGTTCAGACCTGCAGACACTTAGATACATTCACTTTCGACTTCACGACCAATCCTCACGAAGTCTCAGGTGTAGTGAAAGGATTTTGACATAATAAATTACAAAAATACAGGTTATCTTCATTTCTAGATTAAGGGCAAAGCGTTAAAGACATATATCGTGGATTCTATTAGTGATATTAATGATACTTCTGCAAGGACCAGGGATTAAAGGTGAATGTATTAAGACGTTCTTTAAGACAAGTATCATAAGTTGTCCTTAATGGTAGGAACATGACAACGGCGCACGGCTGCTGTTGCATATGCGTGTTGTGATAAAATGAAAGAAACAATAAGGCGAAGATGATCGATCCAAGAAATGAGGTGCGTGACGGCTAACCAGGGACACGAAGGGACAAGCAGTTGGTGGTGGATGTGGTCGGTGAGTGACTCGGTTTCATGGCCAAAGTAAATAGTCAAACCTTTCTCATTAAGGCTGCTTTCTGTGATAAGAGACACGTGTAGCTGCCCCCCTTTGCCGCCTAGTCCACTCTCTGCCTGATCAGTGCAAGGTGTTGGCTTTAGTGTTTCCGTGCCTACAAATGTTCGTTTTGCTCCACCGTTCTCAAAGCTTTAACAGTCAGTAACGTTGAAAGTAACAGTATTCGTGACATTGATGGTTTTGGCTTGTATGTTGGGAGCGATACAATATTTGCTTTTCAGACAATAAATATATTCATAGACGTGCAAAAAGGAAGCGAATATGAAAAAAAAATCCAATATGTAAATTCATAATGGAGTAAAAACTTTCCATCCTGTACTTTTATGTTATGCGCTTTATATTTTTCAACATGTTTTCATCTCGTATTCTTTTATCTATATATTTTCACGCGCGTTCCCGGGGACCTTTAGGAAAATGAACTCTTTCGATTTTACCAGCGTACCCCATCAAAGTCTTGCACCGCTTGCTCAATCTCTCCCTCACTCAATCAGCTGCCTCACCGCCCTCCTCTGCACCGTCAAACAATCACTCAATCTCCTGGTAATGCCTCGCCCGTCCCCTCCTTTTTTACCCTCCTCACCCACCCTCGACTCACCCTTCTACTGTGGCACTCACTGACCCTTTTACTATCTTCTTTTCACCCTTCTTACACCTTTCATTTCCCCTTCTTTTTATCCTCGTTTTGCCTCGCCCATCCTCCCTTCCTTCTTACCCTCTTTACCCACTCACGACTCTTCCCTCTATTGTAGCACTCACTGATCCTTTTCCTACCTTCTCTTTACTCTTTTTACATCTTACATTTGCCATTCTTTCTTCAACATCCTCAACTCTTTCCCCTTTTCGAGAGTACCCTTCCCCCTTGCCGGCACTATACGATCAACTATGAACGTCTCTTCTCAGCTATTCTTTACTCGCTTCCTGCAGGTAAAACGAGTCACTACATCTTATTATCTTTGTTCAGGGACACGTGGTTGGGCAGATGATGTTACCAAGCTTATACACCTGAATAATCTGCAGCGTTTCACTTCTTGGTAACCTTTCGGCCTCTGAGAGAACTTAAGGTGGAAAACAACTGCATAAAGGGATAAAAGTGAAAATGACGGGGTGATTGGCGTTTCATTAAGGGATAAGGAGGGTGGAGGAGGTGGTAACGGGTAGAGATTGATAGACAGATACATAGGGGAATAGATTGATAGATATATAGACAAAGAGTGTGTGCGTGAGTGTGCATATGGGCGCACCTCTACATGAAGCCTACTTATCCACATCTTTGTCTCTAGTCTTTTCTTTCAAGTGGGAGCAGCAGCGGCTCTTGTCTTTGCTCTCTCGGTGCGCAGAGCCGCTAATCATATTTACAACACCTGCAGTATTGATCGTCTCGTCTAAGGCAGAAGGAAACGGGGTGACAAGAGCAGAGCGAGTAGCGGATGAGGGAGAGGATTAGGAGGAGGAAAAGGAGAAAGAAGACAAAAAGCAGGAAGATACGTAGATGAATGAGTGACTACAAGAAATAAATATAGGAGTTAAAGATATGAAAGTAGAGCTCATAGATTGATTAAAAATTGGTAGAAAGAAAAGCTTGGAAACAAAAATAGGTGAAATCATGTAGTTTTGTATATTTTCTGTAGTGTTTTACGTTGTATTATTTATTCTGATTCTCTCTCTCTCACACACACACACACACACACACACACACACACACACACACACACACATGCCTCCTAACTTCTGGTAACAAGTAACGTAACTCATCCAGGGATTAATGTGTCGGAAGCAGCTTGTTGCACTTGTTTCGTACCTGCCATCCAATGTGTGTGTGTGTATGTGTGCATGTGTGTGTGTGTGTGTGTGTGTGTGTGTGTGTGTGTGTGTGTGTGTGTGTGTGTGTGTGGGTCTATACCATTTTCTTGAAGGGGCGCGCAGGAGTCTTTTCATAGGTCGCCTCCTTCCTTCTGTGTGGCAAAATGAATCTTCAGCTCTTGTGGGACTTTAAAATATTGAAGAATCTCCGGTTTTGTCCTCCCTGCACCTCCCTCTCTTCCCTCTCCTCTTTCCTTACCTTTTCTCTCCTATTTTTTTCCCTTAGACACGCTACTTTTCTGTCCAATTACTTTTCCACTATAGTCTGTTCACTTAAGTCTGACCCAAGCTGACAACATAAACCTAAGCGTGTTCGTAAGCACAGTGCAGATTAGCGGAAAGTGCTGCGTGAGATAAACACAAACAAAGGCTAAAGAAAACTTGGAAGCTATAGCAGTAGCCAATCAGCACTCAGCTTGCAAACACGCTAAGTTTATGTTGTCAGCTTGGGTAAGACTTAAGGGAACAGACTATGGTCATCTATCTATCCTTACGAAGCATCAAGGTAAGGAAAGAGAATGTGAACAGATAAGAGTACAGTAGTATTAAATTTTAAGGATGACGGTGTAATACAAAAGCTTGCCACTCGATTTTCAGTGTTAAATTATTTACCCTTTGTTCTCCCTGCACCGGTCATTCACTCCCCTAATCTGCATGCATACCGGGGCAACACTAATCTGAATGAATCTTCAAACAACTATGATACAAACCTTCTTTTGCACTCCCTGTAGCACCCGGGTGACGAAGTTAGTCTATTACTCATGTGAGGGAGAATTATAAATCACCAACCACCGTCACCCCCACCCCCACCACTTCGCTCCGTTACATTGCTATCCGTCCGCGGCCGAAGTGGATATATTTTATGCCACAAAGTTTAGAGTTAAAGGAAGTTGTGCTTTCGAAGATAAGTCAACATTTTCACACCCCAAGCGAAATAAAAATGAAATACCCAATGAAAGAAGTGTTCATGAGCAAACTTACGGTGGTGACATTTATATTCTTATTATTTTGTTTAGGATAAGATAAAGATAGATAGATAGATGGATAGAGAGAGATTGACAAAAAATCGCTATGGAGGACGATAAAAGAATGACAGCAATGTTTATGAAAAATGGAGAGAAAATGAGAGAAAATAATCAGGCTTGAACAAAATATCAAACGAACGGTATAAAAGATGAAATATATGATTGCAATATTTGTCCACTGAAAAATGTAAAAGGAAACGTCAGTGCTACACAGTATACAAACAGAAGTCAAGGGATTAAAGTGCTGAAAAGGGAAAAATCACTGATATGGGAAAAGATTGAGAACGGATGACAAGATGACGTACAGTAAAAACCCGCAATTTTACCCGACGTGAAATCTAAGTAACAGAGTCGATACATAATTCACAAACGGAGAACGACAAAAGGAAATCCATGAAAGAAAAAAATATAAAGAGTTTCCATAATATAACACCTCTCGAAAAATATCGGTTCTGTACTTACATGGGACCAGGCAGGTATGACCGGTGCTTAACTCTCCGCACGCTTACCTGTAATTAGAGAAAGATAATATTTTAGAGAAAACACCTTACAATGAAAGGCCATTAACCTCTTCCTCACCTGGAATATATGGAAAAGACATTAATTGAAACGTTACTCTATGAACTGTACTGTAGTGTGTGTGTGTGTGTGTGTGTGTGTGTGTGTGTGTGTGTGTGTGTGTGTGTGTGTGTGTGTGTTTTAACCTCTTACAATATGTTGAGTCCTCTTGTTAATTTCACGTGCCTGCTTAGTTACCAATTATAACCGTTGATAGCCTTTGTCTCTCTCTCTCTCTCTCTCTCTCTCTCTCTCTCTCTCTCTCTCTCTCTCTCTCCCATGCATGCATATCATTGGCAATAACTGAAGTACTGGTGCAGACACGGATAATGACGCACACACACACACACACACACACACACACACACACACACACACACACCAATTCGCACGCAGGATCAGGAGCACCAATGAGATTACGCTCCGTCTTGCCAGCGAATGAATTTACAGACGCCATTATTTAAGGAACTCGATGCTTCCAATCTTGAGAGAGAGAGAGAGAGAGAGAGAGAGAGAGAGAGAGAGAGAGAGAGAGAGAGAGAGAGAGAGAGAGAGAGAGAGAGAGAGAGATAATGCGCTAAATAGAAAGAAAGTCTATTTATCTATCTATCTATCTATATGTGTGTGTGTCGGCAGAAAATTTTCAATCAATTTTTTTATGGGTTTCGTGTGAAGAAAAATAACAAACCATAGGAGGAGGAGGAGGAGGAAGAGGAGGAGGAGGAGGAGGATGAGGAGGAGGAGGAGGAAGAGGAGGAGGAAGAGGAGGAGGAGGAGGAGGAGGTAAAAGATGGGGAGGAAAAATGAAGGCAAAAGATAGGGAACCTATTAGGGTGCGTGAAGGGGAGGAAGATCAAAGTATTTTATATAGGAATCTTCACACACACACACACACACACACACACACACACACACACTAATGCACACACACAACGTAAAAAACTACCGTCACTCCCAAAACTTTAAAAAAACAACATGTAAATGAGTCACACCAGAATCTTTCCTGCATTATAAACAAACATAAAAAAAGAAAATACAAACTTCTCCCCGAATTAAAAAAAAAATCCAACACTGTATTTATTTCACGACAATTTTGTAATTATGGTAAATTAAAGGGAGTGTGAATGGAACATATTTATTTAATGAACAAATATTTATGTCTATATGTCAATTATAGGTGTCAAAAAGAAGTGAAAATGACGGGGAAGGTTGAAACTGTATAAAGGGGAGGAAAAATAATAAGAACCGTAAGATGAAGGGAGCTAATGATAAATAGAGATAGATACATATAGATAGATAAATAGATAGATATATTGAAAGAGTATGAGCCGGATAGTTAAATTGTCAGATACCTCGATGTAGATAGACAAACATAACATAAATAAAACACAGAGGAAAACACTTAAAGCAAGGAAACAGACGTAAGAAGGATTGATAATGAACGATAAACACTGAGAAAACAAAAAGAAAATATAATAACAGAACACTCCAAAAAATACAAAGTACCCCCAAAATAATAGAAAACAGATGAACTTTCCGGCAATCAAAACTTGGACCGCTCGACTGATAAGGCATGCAAATAAAAGTAATAGAGAGCGGAAAAATAAAAATAAAAGAGAGAGAGGAAACAGGAATCTCAAGGAGGGAATGCGAAACTGTGACGCCTTGCCGAAACTAATTAGACTCAATGAGAATAGTTTCGGGTTAAGAGTTTCGCTAGTTTCAAATAGCAAGACGAGAGAGAGAGAGAGAGAGAGAGAGAGAGAGAGAGAGAGAGAGAGAGAGAGAGAGAGAGAGAGAGAGAGAGAGAGAGAGAGAGAGAGAGAGAGAGAGAGAGAGAGAGAGAGAGAGAGAGAGAAATATATAAAAGAAGATAAAGGAGAAAAAGAAGAAAAAGGAAATGAAAAGAGAAGAAAGAAGAAAAGAAGAAAAAAGAAAGAAGGGAAGAGAGAAGGTAGAAAAGAAGAAGTAAAAAGAAAAGAAGGCAAAAAGAAGAAAAAGAAAAAAGAAAAGATGAAAATGAAAGAAAAAAATGAAATAGAAAAAAAATAAAAGAAAGCACGGGGTGGGAGGGGAAGGGGAGGGGAGTTAGGAGTTGAAAGGAAAGCCTGAATCGGCGGCAGCATTCCAAGATTACAACAATGGAAAGAAATGGAATGAAAAGTCTTACATCGGGAGTATTGGAAAATAATTTATACCGTGAACTTAAGATGCAGAGGAAAAAATCAAATCAAATCTTTTCTTGAAATCGCTAACGTGTCTCTCCAACTTGTAGCTCCAAATGTCCACGGCATCTTTTCTTCCTCCTCCTCCTCCTCCTCCATTTGCTCCACTTACTTCTCCTACTCTTCCTCCTTTCTTTCTGCTCCTCCTTTTCCTCCATTTGCCCCTCTTCCGAACCTCCTACTCTTCTTCCTTCTTTCTGTTCCTTATCGTCCTCCTCCTCCTCCTCCTCCTCCTTTTTGAGACCCCACCTGGTCCATCCGAGGTCCCTAATTCCATCTACAATATATTTTCTGTTCTCTCGACCTCCTACTCCTCCTCCTCCGGCTTCCTCCCTCTTCCCTGCCTCCTTCTCTTTCCCATTATTACAACTATGACCCTCCTTCACTTTCACCAGCTCCCACTCCTCCACGTCCACTCGTTGCCTCCACTTCATCCCTCTTACCACTCCTGACCTATCTACCCACTTCCATCCTCCCCTATCTTTCCTTGCTCCTTCTTATTATTTTTTCCTTTCCCATGTTTTTCTCTATTTCACCTCCTCATTTCTTTAGCAATTGATATATACAACTCTTTATTTTATTTTGTTAACTTTTGGGTCTACTTCACCTTCCTTTTTATTCTTCTTTCCATTTCTGTATTCTTATTTGCTCTATTCTTTGCTCTCAGTTCTTCTGTATTCCTTTTTCTCTTGTTGGTTCTCCTATCTTTCCCTTTCTCTCCACGTCCACTTCTGCTTTCTTCATTTCACTTCAATTCTACGTCTCTTCCTTCCTTTAGTCCTTCTTCCATCTCCTTCCTGAGTCGCTGTTGTTTTTTGCCTTTCATTCCTGACCTATCCACCCTTCCTTACCCTTCCCTTCACTGATCCGCTGATGGTGATGTATTGCTCCTTCCTCTTCTATTTCCATCTTGTTTTCCTTTGATCTTTCCTCCTAGTTTTGCTTCCTGCGTCGTTGTTTTCGTCCGTCTTCCATTCCCGACCTATCCACCTTTTCTTACGCTTCCCTTCCCTTCTATCACTGACCCACTAATGTTTTGTTCTTTCCTCTTCTATTTCGATTTTGCTTTCTCTCAGCCTTTCCTTTTCTTTCTACTTCCTGTCCTATTCACCTTCTTTTTACCCATCCCTTCCTTTCCAGCCATGACTCACTGAAGTATTGCTCCTTCCTCCTCCATTTTCCCCACCCTTTCTCCCTCCCTTTTCCTCTTCCTCCAGAAACACTCCAGCGGCGAGTCATTAATCTGTCTGTCAGGATGCGGGCATATCAGGTTTATGAGTGATGATGGTGGAGGATAATTGCAGGAAATGACTGTCTTTTTCTCCCTTAATTACTCCTAATCGAGTTGTTGTTTCCCTTACCACCGGAACAAAGGAACACAGACAGCCACGGAGAGAGAGAACGGATAGGTATAAGATACGACAGGCAGACAGAGAGGTTGGGACGGTCTGGGAAAGAGAGGAGAAAATCACACCGAGTAAAACAGACAGTCTGAAAAATCAACAAAAAACAGACAGACACGAAACGTAAGATAGAATGACAGACAGACAGAGACAATCATGAATTTCGACAGAGTGACAGGCAAAATGACGGTCAGAAAGCAAAGACTCGCATACAGAAGAAACTATAAACACACCCACACACCCACGCCCACACCCACACCCACACACACACACACACACACCCACAACCACCCAAACACCCACACACACACACACTCACAAACCAGCCAACAAACAAAGCTAAACAAACACAGACGTAAAAGAAAACCTGGAAACGAAATAATAAATGGTGCCTCCGCTGAAAAATTGAGAGCGATTACAAAATTAAAATCCGGTTAAGATTAAAAAAGCTGGAAAATAAATGACGTTAAGGACTGCGTTGGGCTGAAGAAAGAGGGAGATAAGACCTTATATAAAAGCCGTAAAATAGGGGAACGTGAAGGGGGAAGAGGGGGAGAAAAGAAAAATACTTGAGAGAGAGAGAGAGAGAGAGAGAGAGAGAGAGAGAGAGAGAGAGAGAGAGAGAGAGAGAGAGAGAGAGAGAGAGAGAGAGAGAGAGAGAGAGAGAGAGAGAGAGAGAGAGAGAGAGAGAGAGAGAGAGAGAGAGATGAAAAACAAAACAAAAAGAAGACGGAGAAGAAAAAGAGGAAGAGAAGAAGAAAAAGAAGACGAAGACGAAGGAAAAGAAGTAGAATGAGAGACTGACAACGAGAGCGAGAGCGAGAGAGAGAGAGAGAGAGAGAGAGAGAGAGAGAGAGAGAGAGATATGGGAGGGCATAGGTGAATGAAGAGAGAGGCGGGATGGGACGACACATTTCTCTTGGGAGGACGTTTCTTCCCTCCATCAAATTAGTTGCGAGAGGAGGAAAGAGGAGTCACCCACCCTACCTATGGGGAGGGAGGGAGGGAAGAAGGGAGGAGGAAGAGTGGAGAAGGAGGAGGCAGGGAGGGATGGAAGAAGATTAAATGTGTGTGAGTAGAAGGATGATTAATAGTACAATATCTGAATTAGAGAAAAAAAGAAAAAGAGATATAGAGAAATACAGATAAAAATAACCTTTCCAAAATTCCACTATCTTTTTAACATATATGAAAAAAAACAAGAATAAAAAGAATATATAGCTCGAAATCTTCCCATTTAATTCTCGTTTCTCTCTTTAGAGCGGCCGTATTACATCTCTCTCCCTCTCCCCTTTTTCTGTACATCACTCGCTTCTCTGTCTCAACTATTAATTTTCTCCTCCCTCCTCTTATTACCTTCCTTGAGCCTTAAATTAACCTGTCCATTCATCCTCTCATTACTTCTCCCTCCCATTCACATTTATCTTTATACATTCTTACCTTATTCGGGAGAGACGTGCGTGGGAACAGGAATAAACGTGGAATCCAAGACAAATCAGAATGAGGGAATTATACACTTGACTCTCAGGAGGAGTTGGGAAGCTTACCTGTCGGGGATATGGAGGCGATGGGGAAGAAGCTTGGGGGCGGCGGGGTGCTGGATGTGGA
Source organism: Eriocheir sinensis (assembly GCF_024679095.1). Classification (NCBI taxonomy): domain Eukaryota; kingdom Metazoa; phylum Arthropoda; class Malacostraca; order Decapoda; family Varunidae; genus Eriocheir; species Eriocheir sinensis. The sequence goes on along the minus strand of NC_066529.1, from coordinate 2,316,900 downwards.
GAGCGTGCGGACAAGCGGCCCCGGCGTGGTGGAGGTGGTGGTGTGGTAATGTGGCGGCGGGGGCGGGGCAGAGTCACAGCACTCACGATCGGGGAATTCAGAAGCCACGACGCCCACCCGCCCGCCCCCACAGGCCAGGGCGAGGAGCAACACCCACACGAGCACAGGGGAGGCGCCCATCTTGAGCATGGCGGGGGAGTGAGCACAGCGGGCGGCGGGCGGGTGCGTGGGGGAAGTCCTTTTCTGGTTCGTGCACATGGGTGGCGGCGGAGACCAGCTCCCTCGCCCACTGGTGTCACGGGAGCCACACGCCGCGCCGGGGGTGAGCCACCGCGGGGCAGCCACCTCCTCGCGGCTCACTGAGGCACCGCTCGCCCTCACACGCCCCGCCGCCGCCGCCTGGCTGTCGGACACTCCCACACAGTCAACTCTCTCACTCCCATTACTCACACTTTCTTCAGTTTTACAAGGGCGCCCCGCTCCTGAGTGGTGAGCCATGGCGCGGTAGAGACGTCTGGCGCCCCTCCTGTCAGCGGGCGTCAGTAGGCGTCTGTCTTTACGTCGAGGGTCTGTCTCCCGCCACACGCTCCAGCAGGAGAGGACAGCCCAGCGAGTTAAGGCGAAATATATGTGATTCTGCGGTGGGTGGTGTGTAGGGCGCGGGCTGGCCGGGAGAGGGTGCAGCCAGCCTGCCGCGCCTCCACCTGCTTCGTCCTCCTCCTCCCTTTTTTCACGGCTCCAGGGGATGAGGTTATGAGGTGTCATCGGTGCGTCGTGCGTTGCGGCCGACGCTGGGGTGCTTTGGATGAGGTACGACCACAGGTTACTCTGCGGCCGCCATGCGCTGAGGTGTTGGCGAGGGCCTGAGCACAGAGGTCGTGTCACATGGTCGTGGGATTCGTCCAAGTCGTCCATTCAATCACTGAGAATGTGTGTTGACCTTGCCTTGTTGTCTCGACCAGGTAAAGCGGTCATGGTGCTTTGGATAGCTGTCTCTTTAATGTATTTTTATTGCTCTGTTCAGTCCAGGTGGATCTAAAAGATTATTATTATTATTATTATTATTATTATTATTATTATTATTATCATCATTATTTTTATTATTATTATTTTCATGGTTTTTCTCATCTTCATTATTGTTATTATTACACGAGGGAGCGCGAGTCTTATTTCTCCGTCAAGTTCATGGATGAAAATATACGAGTAACTAAACGAGTTATTTGCCACGAGTTTATGAGCACATTTCAACGATAATGATGCCTGTCAAGTTCATGTGTGTGTGTGTGTGTGTGTGTGTGTGTGTGTGTGTGTGTGTGTGTGTGTGTGTGTGTGTGTTTACGTTGTCAAAATGGACGCAAAGTAACGATAAAGTGCGGATAAAATCAGAAAATAAGATAGAAAGATAAAAGATACACACACATCACCTTCATCACACAGCCACACACACAGACACACACACACACACACACAACGAGTACACTTAACGGAGTCGGACGGTACGAGATAAATTGACATGCAGTGAGATGCGGGGAAGTGAGGTGAGGTCAGGTGAGGTGAGGTGCGCTGAGGTAAGGGGAGGTCAGGCGGGCAAAAATAAAGGTGGTGAAGGCAGGAAGCACCCTAATGGACTGATGTGTTAAGCCCCCCCGAACCCCTACTCCTCCTCCGTCTCCTCGCCCTCCCCTCGTCTTTGCCCCTTGCCTCTGCCTCCGCCCCTCGCCGCCTTACTCCCCTCCGCCTCTTATCACTCCTCGCCCCATAACCTCGTAAAGACGCGACCTTCGGCCACACTAACGCGGTAATTCCCTCACTTAAGGGCGGTGATCAGCTGACGCACGCACGCCATCACACCTCACACAATTTGCCAAAACTTGACTTACGAAGAAAAAAATGTTAGAAAAGAAAGACCGAAACACGTGATTGGAAACACGATAGTATATTATTTTGATGCTCCTGAAAGTCTAGCGCTGTATATAATAATTAAGAGGACGAATACGATCATATGATTATTATAATACGCAGCCGGGAAAATTTAGCGTAACGATGTCCAAGAAAAAATAAGTTTGAAGAAATAAGTATATGGATAATGAGACAACCCTTGAAAATATGTCTTTGATGTTGAAAAAATTGAACTGCTTTGAAAAGTAAGCATGGGCGAACGTAAAGAAATGAAGAAAACTAAACTAAAGGAAACTGAAAACATAAAATACTACAAAATACGACGAAAAAAAGTTACTACTCAGACGCCAACATATTTTCGAAGAGCCACTAAAATACCCGACACAATACACCACAGCAGCACCTTGGAAATACAACATCAACAAACTACACAGGTACGCCAGGTTGGAGGAGAAGGCAGAAGCAGGTGAACATGAAACAGCGCGTACCTCTGCACCTCCTGAAGCACCAGCAAACACAACACAACACGTGCCGGAGGTAAACGCATGAATGTATGTAAAAAGTGGGAGGATAGAGGGAGGGAAAGGTCTCTCTGAATACCTAAGGAGGATGGATGGAGGGAAGGAGGGAGGGAGAGAGAAATATAGGCGATGGAGGCAAAAACTGGAGAAAGTAAGGAGGGATGAAAAGAATGGAGGGTGAGAAAAGGATGATAGGCAATGGAGATAAAGGAAGGAAGGAGTGAGTAAGACAGGATGATAAACAGCAGAGAGTAAGAAAAGAATGATAGGCAATGGATATGAGGGAAGAAAGGAGATAGTAGGAAAGAATGAGAAATAATGAAGGGTAGGGAAAATAATGAGAGGCAATGGAGATAAGGGAAGGAAAAATAAAATAAAAATAGAGTGGAAGGCGGAAGAAAGGGAGGAATAGAGCATGGGGATGAAAGGAATGGGGAAGAAAGGGGAGAGTAAGAAAAGGATAGAAGACTAAAGAAAGGAAGGAACAGAGAATAGGGAAGGAAGGAAAAGTTGGAAAAAGATATTAAGGCAAAAATAAACGAAGGTGAAAAATCTTTGCTCCCTCTATTACCTCCTTCACCCTTCATTTTTTTCCTCCCTCCTTCCTTCCTTTTTTGCCTTCTCTTTCGCCCTCGTCACGTACCTCTCTTTCCTCCTCCTCCTCCTCCAAGTCTAAGGTCACCCAATTTCCATATTCAAATCGTATGCCATATTGAAAGCCTTTTACCTATTCAAACTTCTTATTTTTTGTCTCCTTTTTTGAGGCTGGGATGAATCTCGAGCAGGAAAAGAAATGGCTAAATTGACCAGGAAATCCCGCGGTATAGCATAGTTTTCCCTCTTACCTCACAAAAAACACACGCAATGCCCATTTTCTTTGAAGGCGCGACACACGGAGAGAATGGGAAGTACGTGAGGAGAAAACGGGATGAAAAAAGAGTGCACTACGGCTTTTACACTGTTCCCGTTGTCCGATTGAAATTCCAAGTAATGTTTGTTTAATCCACAGTGGCTTAGGGAAGGAAAGGCAAGGGAGGAGGAGGGAGATGCGGGAGGATAAAGGGATAAAGGGATGCGTGGCTAGGTATGTCATGTGGGAGAGCCTGGCTATTGTGCGTGTGTGTGTGTGTGTGTGTGTGTGTGTGTTGAGAGAGAGAGAGAGAGAGAGAGAGAGAGAGAGAGAGAGAGAGAGAGAGAGAGAGAGAGAGAATGGAACAAAAACCGGGAAAGAATGAAAGTTAGTTTGTAAAAAGAGCAGAAAATACGAACCCGAAGAAAATAAGTGAAATAAAGGAAACGAAACGAAATGGACAATCACGAAAAACGCAAAAAAATAAAGATCACAGTAACTAAAAATAAGGAAGATATTTAAAGATAATGTAAGATGTTCAGAAAAAAAAAATAAACGTATAAACTGAGGTACAGAAGAGACCAAGGAGGAGAGGAGAGGAACCAGAGTGATCACCAAGGGAGTTAAAGAATGGTGGGAATGACAAGCCGAGGTGAGGGGCAGACTGGCATGGCGTACTAAGCAGAAGATGGGACTGAGGAATGTGAGGCATGAGGGGGAAAGGTCTCGGCGGCACTGAGGGTAAGGAGGGAAAGGAGAGCAGCAAGGGAGCGAAGATATGTGGTAGGGGAGGTGAGAGAGGTTGAGGAGTTGCGAGAAGAAAATAGAGACTGAAGGACTGGGGAAGCTCTGTGGGGGTGAGAGAGGCACGGAGACAGAGATGGAGGAGGAAAAAATGCGAGAAGGACGAGATAGTTGTGGAAGAATTGTGGGAAGGGGGAGGGCTGGAAAAGAAAGACGAAGATTGGGGAAGGAGAAGTGTCACGGCAGAGCTCTGGGAAAGTTAAAGTAATGGAAGAGACGGGATAGACCTGCAAGGGTAAAATGGGAATAGTTGAGGGAACCGTCTGGGAGAGTAGGGAAAATGAAACGTGATGTGTGTTGCTTATGTGTTACTTATTAGAAGGGTGTGTTGCGGTAGATGTGAATAGTGTAGGGAGTGTTAAAAACTTAAACCCTAAACTCTTCACGTGAGGAGTTTCGAGCAAGAGTCTGCCCCGCCAGAACCGCCGAGAAGCCGAGCTGAATGAGATTCAAGAAACGGCTCACCAAATGTTTGCTAATAACAGAGTTTAAAAATCAACTAATTGACTTAAGTTGGCCCGCGTAAAGGAAAACACCAGTTGATTGGAAACTTGGGGGAAGTTTTTTTATCTCAAGAACAATTAGTATAAAACTGCAATGAATTGCTAACTTTTTGTGGTGTATTTTTAATCTTAAGAAGCAGATTATATGAAACCAATTTTCAGTTATTTATTGAAAGAAATGTAAATAAAACCTCTAAATATTTGTCATTTTCACGGATAATAAGTAGCTACTAATACCGTGCCATTAAAAATTAATTGTTTTTCAGATGAGAGTCCGAACAGGACACAAAACTCAAAACAACTTCCCAACAAACAGAATGATTACGTTATAAAGGAAACTCAGGTGATATGGACGGCTGGGGGCGTGAGCTAAAACAGGATTCTCCTAATATATGTCTTCCACTTCTTCACGAGTAAATAATTCAGTACCACCCAGCGGGGACACAGCTTTTAGTAATGTCAAGAGACCTGGTCGGTGAACGAATATCTATGTTTTAAAGAACGCTGCCCGGCCAAGGGTGCTGCGTCTGGACTCACATTTGCCTCACCAGTTAGATGCACAACAAACTATGACTGCCGGGTCAACATCAATAACTTATTACTGACGTCATAAATGTGTTGGTTTTCATTCAGGGAGGGTTTCTGTTACTGCCCGGGTGAAGCAAAGACGAATGAGCGGTCTGTTGCCACTTTTCCAGCAGTTACCTGGCAATACCTATGCCCAGGAAATAAATTGCGGCCTTCGTGCTGGGGAGCTAACCCTCTACAGTACTTATTCCGTCTGTACACTCATCTGATGTGCCACACTGTTGGTCATTTGATGTGCCACAGTGTTGGTCATCTTAGGTGCCACAGTGTCGGTCATCTTAGGTGCCACAGTGTCGGTCATCTGAGGTGCCACAGTGTTGGTCATCTTAGGTGCCATAGCGTTGGTCATCTGAGGTGCCTAGCGTTAGGGAAAGAGGTTATAAGAGGAAAAAAACACTTGCACGTAACACCCCTGACTATTTTCGTGCTCAACATCTCTCGACTTATTCTGCTGGACCTTTAAACACTCACACGGAGGAGTAGAGTTACGGGTCCGCCACTCCCGCCGCTCAGCCCGGCACGCCCTCGACAGTAGACGGAGATTAATGAGATAAAAGCTGGCCAGACACACATTTATTTCCACAAAGTTCGCTAACGAGGTGAAGCTCTCCCAGAAAAAAAAAAAAAAATCACGGAAAAAAACAGATCACGAAAAGTAAAAATGAGAGAAATTGAGAAACACAATAAGCAGACCGAATCTTTTTTTTCAGCAGTCCTATTCAAACAATTATTTCAGGGTGAGGGAAGGGGAAGGGTGCGCAGGGGGGGGAGCTGTACCACGATCGAGTCCAGGAAATGTGCCGAGAGGGAGAGGGAGAACGAGCAATAAAAGAACGATATGTTGATGATAATAGTGATGATAATAGAGGTGGTGGTGGTGGTGGTGGTGGAGTTATCATCATCATCAGCAGCACCACTACCACATCTCGTACTACCACGGCGAGGAACTCTGAACATCCCAAACTAATCAAACAAATGGATGCTCTCTCTCTCTCTCTCTCTCTCTCTCACTATTTCCCTCTCTACATCGCCGAGGTTCACACAAATCTGGGACGCTGGAGGGAATATGACGAAGGAAAAAAGAGGAACAAGCGAAAAAAACGAAATGAAAACCCGAAAAAATAGTTAAATACACCCGGATAAAAATAGATACAAAGGTAGATAGACAGATAGAGAAATATAGAGAGGGAGACCTGGTAATTTTTCCACCCAATATCAGTGAAACAACAACAATAAAAGTCCCCCCCAAAAAGAAATACGACAAAAAAATTAGTCTCCCTAAAACTGTGATGTGATTGTTGTACACGAATCACTACACCGTCATTCCATTTATATTCGGTATTATTTATGGGGCCTCCCGGGGGGGGGGGGGGGCTGTGACCTCAGGATTCATCATACCGTACTAAATCTATCATCGCCAGAAATAAACAAAAATACAAATTCGTACTCTGTTGACTACTCCCCCGTGTGTGTGTTTGTGTGTGTGTGTGTGTGTGTGTGTGTGTGTGTGTGTGTGTGTGTGTGTGTGTGTGTGTCAGAAAGCTAAACGAGAGTGTCTGTTACGTGTGTATGCAAAGCTTCTATTTATTCTATTGAGAGCTCGGAGCCAGCTGCAGAAAGTGGAGGAGGAGGAGGAGGTGGTGGAGAAGAAGGAAATGGAGAAGGACCAGGAGAAAGTGTATAAGGAGGATAGGGAATTGGAGAAGGAGGAGGAGGAGGAGGGAGAAGAAAAGGAGCATTTTGAAGAACGCAAAATCAAACAGAAAATGAAAAAAAGGACGACAAAAAAGAAGAAAATTACAAGGAAAAAGAAGAGCAGAAATAGAGGAAGACACGAGAGGAGGATGACGATGAAGAGGAGGAGGAGGAGGCTGCGAAACGAATAGGAAAGGAAAAAGGAGAGTGACGCAGCAGGAGCAAGAATCGACGAGGTTCATCACTTCTTTATAGCTGACACACATCATTCCTTTATTCCACCCTAAATATTTGAGATCCTCGCGCTTGTACAGTATGTATGTCCGAGCCTACATACATACAGACCTGCTGCCGCCCCTCCTGCTCTCCGGCGCCCCTGATCTCGTCACTCTTGCACAAGGACACAGGTGGACGCCCAACTATTGAAGACAGAGAAGGAAAAACAAACAACTCTTGGGACGCTCACACAACATAACTTCTTGTCTCCCGAAAAATGAGGGAGATTTATCGTTTGTTACACATCTTCGTACAGTGGGTGGGAAAATATCTTGCTTTACGTTGCCTTCTTGCGTGTGGGTGACTGTATATCGCTATTCTTTTAAGTTCTCAAGAAGTAGTCGAGGGATGGTAGACATTGGAGCCATGAAAGGTAGCACATGTTTCCATATATTGACTTGCAAGCGTGTCCTCTTTTTACGAGTAAGGGGAAGAAGACCATTAATCAAGCACTACATTCTTTTTTTCTCATGTATTCACCATATTGTCAGTTGTTTCACTACAACCATTAATCCACCACCCCTGTCCAAATACATCCACTACAACCACTTTAACCACTACCCTTGTTCAACCATCATCCTCCCCCATTATAAGCACTCCACTCCTCTCCAGCTCTAAGCATTTATTGGTTGATTATACAAGCCATAAGAAAATGCGGGAAGAAAGTGAATATGATGTAAGAAAATATAAGGAAACTTGAATGATTCGTTGGAAGAGGATGATACATAGCCACGAATGCCCTCAAACAGTTAACTTATAACCATCCACACTAATACCTCCTTCAGCTCACCATGAACAACCCTATCGAATCAATATCTTTTACATTTCCATCACTACCATGAAAACAAACACAAATCTAATTATCACATCCAAATTTTCTTGGCTAACAACCATCACACTTGTCCGACTACCGTTCCCGTCACCACCGTCACCACCACCACCACCACCACCAAAACTACCTACAGCCCCCACGGCAAGAATAAAAATCTAAAGCACACATTGTTACACTCAGAGCCCGGCAAATTTATCCTCGCCGGGACTGGAGGTAAAGGGACACAGAGGACCAAATTGTGTTTATCCACTACGATAAAATACTAGGCTTGCAATGCCGGCTATTTATTTATGAGACTTCGTTATATTTTTAGTGCGCGGGCCCGGCGGTGCGGTCGAAGTCTTCTTTACGTGTGCTGCGACGGTGTTTCTCTGGGTCCTAGTGTCAGAGGGGGCGGTAAATATGACGTGGTAGTGAAATACGGCAAGCTCTGTCCGTAGATTTACATAATGCTCCTCCCTCTTTCCTTCTTTCCCTTGCTTCCTCGTGTTGCTCTTGGCTCTTTTCCTATACGATTTTTTTGATCTCTTCCTCTTTTTCTTCTTTTCCTTTTCCTTGAAAAGTTTGAACGTGGTCTTTGCCCTACCTAACTTTTTTTTCTTATTTTTATGCTGCTCTCTCCCTTGCTTCCTCGTGTTGCTCCTGACCTTTCCTATACGAGATTTTTCCTTCTCCGTCTTTTTCTTCTTTTCTTCTTCGTTGCAAGGTTTTAAAGTGGTTCTTACCCTCTCTACCTTTTTCTCATCTATTGTTTTATGCTGCTCTTTCCCTTGTTTCCTCGTGTTGCTTCTGACCCTTTCCTATAAGATCTTTTCTTTCTCCGTCGTTTTCGTTTTTCATTTTCCCTGCAAACTTCAACCTTAACCTTACCTTACTCTACCTACCATTTTCTTATTTACGGATTTTATGCTTCTTTTTCTTTTCATTTTCCTATCTCAGACTTTTATTGCATGGTGATTGTTGGCTTTGTGTAATGATACATAGTGACGGTCAGAGTAAAGAGAAATCAAACTTCAGTTAATCATGACCTCTCTGGCATACCTTTACAACGATATATCACCGGTCAATGCACACATTCCTCTGCTTTTTTGTTGGTTGTATTTGGAAATATGGTGTATCGCGTATTGAATAATTTAATATCTGTTGACGCAGCTTCAGTATATTATTTTTTATTGAAATTTTATTATATCACATCCAATGCATTTAATTTAGGCTGGCCATGACGAATTCTATCTGAAATTAATTTGATGGAAGTCTTTATTTGTCATTATTTTCTGCACACGTGAAATGCATTCAGATCTCATAAGAACCAAGCCTCGTAAGCAGCAAAATATTGAAATTGCCATAATACCCAGCTTTAAGTTATTAGGAGTCAATCGCATTAATATTCCGGCTAAACAAACTTTCGCTGAAATTATAAAAGCAATAACTCTTACATACCCTGCCTGCCTAATATATTTCATCAGTAGTTTGAATCACATTTCATTATAGTATTGTAGCACTGACGTTCTATTTTTTTGTGTTCTCAATATTTTCCTTATTTCCACGTTACTAGATTCTAAGATACTGCACCCTTGACGTTTTATTTTGTGTGTTTTCGATATTTTCTTTATTTTTTCGTACGTTGCTACATTTTTCCCGACAAATTTTACCATATCGCTTGTGTCATTGTCTGTCTCCCTTCGTTCCGCCGCCACTCGCCCGCCGTGCCCCACCGCCTGTATTTCCTTTTGTATTGCTTCCCTTCCATCACTCCGTAACCATTTCGCTCACACTCCTTTTGTCTTGCTCGCCCCTCACGTCGCTTCCCTGTCATTCTCCCTTCCGTCCCTCCTCTCTACATCTCTAGTCAGCTGCCCTCCCTCCTTCCACGCCCTTCCCTCTTCACTTGTCTCTCCTCTCCCTTCCTCCTTCCCCCGACTGCGGAAGGAATTAGCCAATCAAGGTTAAGAATGGCCACGGGGTTCTCTGATTGGCCGCCTCCCTGCCACCATGAATATCCTTGAGAATTGGCTTGTCTTCTCTCTCTTCCTCTTCTCTTTCCACTCCTTGCTTTCTGACCTCTCTGTCTCTGTCTCTGTCTACCTCTCTCTCTCTCTCTCTCTCTCTCATCACTATGCTCCTCCATCTTTATCTAATTTCCCCCTCACGTGCCTTCTTTTCCTCATTCCTTTCTTCTTATTTAATTTGCGTTTTTCTTCTCTAGCTTATTTTTCGTCTTTCCGTTGTTCTCTATCCGTTTCCGTGATGCCGTTTCGCTTTACAGTGTTTTTTTTCTTTTATTTAATGGATTTCTTCGGTCTCGTTTTCTTTCTTTTGAGTGTGTGTGTGTGTGTGTGTGTGTGTGTGTGTGTGTGTGTGTGTGTGTGTGTGTGTGTGTGTGTGTGTGTGTGTGTGTGTGTGTGTGTGTGTGTCTCGCCTTGACCAGTCAATGCACAAGCCGTCTCATGTTACCTTAAATTGTGTACGTGTCTGCGTGTGCGTGTGTGTGTGTGTGTGTGTGTGTGTGTGTGTGTGTGTGTGTGTGTGTGTGTGTGTGTACGTGCCTGTGTGTCCCATTTCCTCGTTTGTTTGCAAGAGTCTCGATGAGAATTGTTATTGCCAGTCTTTCAGTGTCCACGTGAAGGAGAGAGAGAGAGAGAGAGAGAGAGAGAGAGAGAGAGAGAGAGAGAGAGAGAGAGAGAGAGAGAGAGAGAGAGAGAGAGAGAGAGAGAGAGAGAGAGAGAGAGAGAGAGAAACATCGTATCCATGAACTAACACAAGCATATCAACTGTGAATAAAATATCAATGAACGCAATAATTTCTTTATGACTCAATCTGTTTAAATTTCCCACCAAACCAAGCACAGTCACAATTCCATAACCTCTACCCTGATACTATGATACCTAAGTTCATCAAAGGATCTATATTGTCATCACTTCCAACTACTCCAAGATAAATCAATAAATAAGAAAATACTGATGTTGTGTTAGGGTAAGTAGGAAAAAATGTGAATAATATGGTAAAAATTGTTAGGAAAATTAGGAAAAGGGTGAATATAGAGGTAAAAATGTTAGGAAAAGAAGGAAAAAGGGCGAAAAAAGTAAAAGAATGTTAGGAAAAGTAGGAAAAAGGTCAATGAAAAGGTAAAAATGTTAGGAAAAGAAGGAAAAAGGGCGAAAAAAGTAAAAGAATGTTAGGAAAAGTAGGAAAAAGGTCAATGAAAAGGTAAAAATGTTAGGAAAAGAAGGAAAAAGGGCGAAAAAAGTAAAAGAATGTTAGGAAAAGTAGGAAAAGTCAATGAAAATGAAAAAATGTTGGGGAAAGAAGGAAAAATTGTCGAAAAATGTAAAAATATGTTAGGAAAAGTAAAAAAAGGATGAATGAAAAGGTTAATATTTTTTCCTTCCTGTGTTACCACGTTAGGGCTCGTTGTAAGGTTTTCACTGGTATATGTACCCTCACCTTTAACTCCTATTGTATTCCTTGTACTTCCTCAGGTAATCATTGTGCCTCACCTGTATTCAATTTTTCTCTTTGTGCGGCATAAAGAGGCAGACAAAGGTCGTCATATTTATCTGGAATTGAAATATCTGATACGTGTTGCTTTTATAACGAAAATTGTGGAATATAACAAAGAATACTCCAAATAAGGTTTCAAAAGCGTCCTGAAACTTCCTTTTTAAACTAGTGTCATTAAACGGAAGATATGCAGTTGTAAGAAGGTGTGTGCGTGTGTGTGTGTGTGTGTGTGTGTGTGTGTGTGTGTGTGTGTGTGTGTGCCTCGTCATTAGCTTCCCTGGAGGGGCGTGGCGTCAGGTGGTGCCGTCTCCCGCCCTCACCTGGCCTTTAATTACGCCGCATGTAGGCCACGTGAGCTGTTGCCCGGCCGGACTGAGGGGAAGGAAGGCAGGGAAGGAGGGGATGGGAGGTGTTACGAAGTTTTGCGTCGTTTGGGAAAATAATATTAGGGAAAGTAGAAAAGAACGTAGGGAAACTAGGACAGAGTAAGTAAAAGGGAGACTAAAAATGTAAATAATGTTAAAAAAAGTAGGAAAAAGGGTGAATAATAATGTCAAAAAGTTAGGAAGAGTAGGAAAAAGGGTGAATATGAATAAAAAGGAAATAATGTTAGGAAAAGTAGGAAAAAGGGTGAATAAAAAGGGAAAAAATAGGAAAAGTAGGAAAAAGGGAAGATAAAAAGGAAAAAAAGTTAGGAAAAGTAGGAAAAAGGGGTGAATGAAGAGGAAAAAATGTGAGAAACAGTAAGAAAAGGGGCTTAAAAGAAGTAGTATAGAGGTAGAAGGAAAGATACACCTTTCTACCAATTCACTTTTATACTTAGTTCGCATATCTATATATTAATCTTTGTATCTATGTAAATATTCACCTACTTGTCTCTTTATCCTATCACTTTAAAATATAAAAAAAAGCGTAAAAATGAAACAACAAAAAAATATACAATAAAGTGAAAGATTCGGTCGACTATATATCTCCGCTTCATCTAACCTACCTACTATAAAAAAAAGTAAATATTTGCTGTTTAACGTATCTACCGAGCTAATATTGATATACCGTTCTGTGTGTGTTCGTGTGGCGGTATGGAAGTATAAATGAGAGGGATCCGTACCTAACTACTCTCCCATTTATCTTTCTGTGTGTACCTACGTGTGTATTGATGCTACGTGTGTATATATGTATGACCGTATGTATGTATGTATGAGTCTTTCTACTTCCCTATCTACCTACTCATTCATCTCTGTGTATATTTCTGTGTATGTATGTATGTGGGACCTTATATATGTGTTTACGAGTCTCCCTTCCTACCTACTTATCTATCAACCCATTTTCTCTCTCTCTTTGTCCCTACGTCTGAATCTGTGTTGGTCTACCGCTATGATCGTGTATCGTATCGCTCGTAGTATTTCTTCCCAACACGCTACACAGGTGATTCGATTGCCTTCACCTTTATATCTGAGTCCTCCTCGTCCGCTCGGCTTCTCGGAGTCTCGGCTATTGTGTTAGGTATGTTGAAAGCCTGTGATTGAGTCTGACGGAGGCCTTTGTTTTTCTAGACCAAACTCAGAGGGATCCACGAGCTTCTTCACTTCCTTTCTTTCTTTACTCCTTTCGCTTCTCTTCACTTGACTTTCGAATAACAGCTTTCTTTGGGTTCATTGTTGTTTTTTATGTCTTCTTTTTCGACAACTAAATCATCAACATCATTAACCATTTCGTCTTTTTTATAGCGTTCCTTTCTACCCTTTCTCTTTTCCTCTCATTTTCCTTCCTTCCTAAAATAACAACTTTCTTGGGGTTCATTGGTATTTTTCCTCTCCTCATAGTCAACAACTATTTCATCAACACCATCATCCCTTTCTTTTGTTCCTCTTCTTTTACGACAAAATATTAAAGCTGAAAAAGAAACGTTCTCTGCTCCTGTTCGATAAATTCACCTTCATGAGATTTTGTTCCCCCGCGACAGTCATTTAATCGCTTATGGAAGATTTCTCCTCCAAGACACGATAACGCCATCTGACGGTCAGGCGACTTAGCGCGAACTTGGCCGATCTTAGAGTAGCTATAAACCGCTTAACTTCTTAGCTCCGGATCTTTCCTTCTCTCTCTCTCTTCTTCTTTTTTTCCTTCCTCTTCTTCTTCTTCTTCTTCTTCCTCTTCATCTTCCTCTTCCTCTACCTCTCCTACTCCCTCTCTAACCCTCTCCCTCTCTAACCTTCTCCCTCTCACACTCTATCCCTCTCCCTCTCTATCTCTCTCTCTCTCCCTCTCTCTCTCTCTTTCTCGATCTATCTCTATCTCTCTCTCTCGCTCTCTCGTTTCGTAAGACCACGCAGAGACCCACATGGCGATCACAAGCTTCAAAGGCTTCCTCTATCTATTCTCTCTTTTATTTTCTCGATAAGACGCGACCATAGAATATAAAGAAAAGAAATGGTTTGTAGTCGTCAGCTGAATATAAATTTCGTGTTCTTTTGTTGTTTATTCAAAAGGTTAGTTCTGCTACTTTATGCTGGAAATGCTGAACAGTCAGTAAAAAAAATGAAACTGGGAAAAAAGTGAAATGCAAAATAAGAGCTGAAAAAATATATTGCAACACTAAATAAAAGGGAATTTCTGACTTGTGAATATACGAAAAATGTGGTGACAGAAAAGGAATGCAAAAAGTAAATGAGGATGAATGTAAACCAAGTAAACAAAACAAAAACAAAGATAAATAAACAAAAGCAAAAAACAAAGCACAAAAAAGATAAATAGGAAAAGTTTGAGTCGTAGAAAAACAGAAGACAAAAAAAAAAAAAGAATGTAAAAGGACGAATATAAACCAATGAATATAAACAAAACAAAAATAAATAATCACAACCAAACAAAAATAAAATAAAAAACACAAAAAGGGATAAAATACGAAAAGTTTGAATCGTAGAAAAAGAAAAAAAGAAAAAGACAATATAAAAGAAAATGAGAAATGAAATTGGAACAAAAGCGGAAGTAAAAAAAAAATATGGTTAAGGAATGACAGAAAGGTCGAAAAAAAAAAAAATGTTGATCTGAAGAAAAAAAGTAAAAGAAAAAAAAGATGAAGGGCAGGAGACGAAAAACTACGTTGGGAAAGTATGGAAATGTAATCACGATCAGAGCCCTTTCCCCCTCTTTTCCTCCTCCTCCTGCTCCTTCTCCTCCTCCTCCTCCTCCTCCTCCTCCTCCTCCTCCTCCAACTCTCTTCCCTTCCTTTTTCGCCTATCCTCTTTCCAAGGTCACACTAACCTGATCCCTAACCTCCTTTAATTACTCTCTCCATCAATGTAACTCCGAACCTTCTTCCTCCTCCTACTTTTCTCCTTGTCCTCCACCTCCTCGTTCTCTTTTTCTTCTTCTTCCTTTTCCTCCTCCTCCTCCTCCTCCTCCTCCTCCTCCTCCTTCTCCTCACCCCTCCTTCTCCTCCTCCTCTTCTTTCATCTACAACAAAGGTCATATTATTTCCCATTCTCATTACTTCACCCGCATCTCATTTTCTTCGTTCCTCGCGTTGCCCGGAGTTGGGAAATTCTATTACGGAATTATTTGTTTACTTTCCCATTACCTGCAAAAGTGTAATTCCCAGTATCACTTCGTCTGCCAGTCTCTCTATCCCTCTCCCTCTCTCTCCCTCGTTCGCTCTGTATATTTAACAATTCACACCGCTCCCTCATTCATTAGTCGAGCGAAAGTATCAGTGTCATTTCATACCCCTCGTTCGAATCCCGTAAAAGTATGGACAGCTTGAGCGATGCACCACGATAAAAAGAAAAAAAAACAAAAACTAAATGATCACCACCCCCCAACACACACATACACGCCTCCCTCCCCACACACATACATACATACATACACACACATACGAATGTTCTCATCAAGGGGGAACGCACATCAAGAGGGGAAAAAAAGTTAACAAATGCACGGTGGATAAATAGGCGGCCGTACATGTTTGTCTGTGTGTGTGTGTGTGTGTGTGTGTGTGTGTGTGTGTGTGTGTGTGTGTGTGTGTGTGTGTGTGTGTGTTTGTCTGATGGGGGAAAAAATATGAAATGAGCGCCCGTAGATTGCATGCATTCTTTTTTTTTCTTTTTTTTGTTGTTTATTTTAATTTCAAACGCGATGGAATGTGTGAAAATGCGTGAAAAAAAATCGATTCCTGGTTTGAATACGTAATGGAAATGGTAGCAGTGGTAGTAGTAGTAGTAGTAGTAGTAGTAGTAAAAGTAGTGCGAAATAGTAGGAAAAGAGAAAGAAAGCAGAAACACAGACGAAACAAAATACAAAACACTGGAAATTCAAAAATGTTGGTTCACGAAATGTATAAAACGTGTAAATGGAGAGAACGAGAGCGAGAGAGAGAGAGAGAGAGAGAGAGAGAGAGAGAGAGAGAGAGAGAGAGAGAGAGAGAGAGAGAGAGAGAGAGAGAGAGAGAGAGAGAGAGAGAGAGAGAGAGAAGAGAAGAGAAGAGAAGAGAAGAGAAGAGGAGGAACTGGCCACCACCCTCTGACGTAAAGAAAATAAAGATTAACAAGAGTCGATTATAGTGGAACGGTCACATCCTCTTCTGGGCAGGTGGAGGAGGAGGAAGAAGAGGAGAAGGAGGAGGCGCCGGAGGAGGAGGAGGAGGAGGGTGAGAAGTAAACAAAAGGCGAAGCGGCTAATCCCAAGGAGATATGAAGGACGCAGAAGGGATGAGGAGGGAGAGAGAGGGAGAGAGAGGAGGGAGAAGTAGGAGAGAAGAGGTAAACGGAGGGAGGTAAAGGAGAAGGGATGAGCAAGGTGGACAGAAGGGTTAGCAGAGGTGGGGTTTAAAGGAGAACGGAGAAGGGAAAGAGAGGGAGAGAAGCGAGGATAAAGAAATGGAAAGTGAGGAGAAGGGAGAAAGGGATCAGACAGGTAAGAGGGAACAAGGTGAACAGGAAGGTAAGGAAGAAAATAAGTACTGAATATAGAAACAAAAAGAGGAAAAAACAAGGTGGAAAGAAAAATATTATAAAGGACTGAAATGGGATAATAAAAAGTAAAGGGGGACAATATATAAAGAACAATAATAAGAGGAAAAACTAGATGGGGAGAAAGATATCATATAGAGCTATACAAGAGGAGAAATAAAATACTGGTGGATCATATTAGGTAAGAATAGCCAAAGTGAAAATTCAGATAAATACTTCAATTCCAAAGGTTAAGGGGAGCAAGGATACGGAAACAGAAGGGAGTGAGATTGAGAAAGAAGAAAGATGTAAAAGATAATAGAAGATAGAACACATAGTAAAAAGAACAACGTGACGAGAGAGATGAAAATTAAAGTAAAATAACCACAGAAAAGGTGAAAAAATTTAAAGTATACAATGAAAGCGAAATAAAACACACTCTAAAATAACAACAAAAGCAGAACCGGCACCAAAAATAAAAATAAAAAGGCAAAAACAGAAAGACAGATTACGAGACGAATAAACGGATAAGAGGATGAGAGAAGAGAGTAGTAAGGCAGGACACGAAAATCAGGCAAACAAGAGAAATCACAAGGAAGGAGGGGAGAGGAACTGCTGAGGACGGCGTGAAGAGGGGAGTAAGCGAGGTAAACAAACACATGCGAGAGAGAGGGAAGAGAAGGGAGAGCGAAATAGAGAGGTAAATTGAAGACGTGAAGGAGTAAGAAGAGGAGGAGGAGGAGGAAGTTGGAAAAGGGGAATGAGAAGGAAGGAGAGGCTGATCAAAGGCGAAGAGGATATAAGAGAAGGGAAGAGGAGTTAGAGAAAGGGAGGAAGAAAGGAAAGAATGAAGAAGGAATTGAAGAGATAGAAAGTGATGTTTTAAAGCCAAAATTGAAGAAAAGAAAGAAGTTATGATGAAAACAATAGAGGAGGGAGAGAAAGTGAATAGACGAGAAGAGAAAGGAGAGAGACAGAGAGCAAGTTTAAAGAGACTGGGTGAGAAAACACACACCAAAAAAACTGAAAACAACAAAAAAAAGTGAATAAAAAGGAAAAACACAACTTGGAAGGTGAATTTTTAAAGAAGACAAGGGACAAAAATGAAGAAAAAAAAAGTCAAAACATAACTAGAGGAAAGAGAAAGAAGGGGTTAACGAAAATGGGAATAAGAGAAGGAAAGATAACTGCGACGTCAGGAAGGGAAAAAAAAATAATCCTTCAAAACAAAACTAAAGCAAAACAGATAGAGCGAAAGGAGACATAAAAAAAGACGATACACCTGACATAAAGAAAAAAAAACATAAAAACAAAACGAAAATGAGAAAAAAACTTTGCGAAATATAAGAAAACGAGATTGAATAGACAAAAAAAAAAGACAAGAAGCGTGACAAAAAGCGCAGTTCCAGGTAAAAAAAACAAGGTAAAAGTAAGTCAGTGTCAGGTAAGGAAGATTGGTTTGGTGGCTCAGGGAAAAATGGATGATAAAGGGAAAGTCAATGTAAAAAATGGAAACTCTAGAGGATTTACTTTTGCGAGAGGTAAGAAATAAGTACAATAACTAAAAATATATGTAAAAATGAAAAAAAAAGGAGGGGAGAGGGTTGGAAAAAAATATAATCAGTTTGACGGGAAAAAAACCGTTCTGTAAATATATAAATTACTTAGGAGAAAAAATAATCTTGGTGTGGGCGATCCCAGTTAATATTCATAAAGAGAAAAAACAATTAAAAGTTTCCTTGATCATAATATTAATAAAGAGGAGGAGAGAGAAAGAGAGAGAGGAGGAAGATGAAGAGGGGAAGGATAATAATAAGAAAAAAAGTTTAGGAGGAGAAAATTGGAAAAAAAGGAAAGTGGAGAGGAAAATATTGAAAAAGAAAAAAAAAGTAATAATAAAGACTACATTAAAGGAGGTTGGAAGGAAGAAAGAACGGAAGGAAGGAAGGAGGGAGGAAAGGGAAGAAGGAAGGCGGATGGGAGTGAGGGGAAAAAAGAAGGGCGGAAGGAAGTGAAGGGAGGAAGGGAAGGAAGGAAGGAAGGTGGTTGGGAGTGGCGGGAGAAAGAAAGGAATGGGAGTGAAGGGAGGAAGAAAGGAAGGAAGGCAGGAGAGAAGAGAGGAAGGAAGGAAGGAAGTATAGAGACGTGCTCCAGTTCGCCTCGCCGAGCCTAGGCGGGAAGGGTGAGGCGAACGGTAATTGGTGTAAACACTCAGGACGGCAACCAATCAGAAAGCCAGATCAAGGCGGCGGATGTGACGTCACGTTGTTGTTATTACAAAAACAATAACAACTAAGCTTACTATTACTACTACTCCTCCTACTACTAATATTACAACAACTACTACTACTACTACTACTACTGCTACTTCTACAACTATCACTAATGACTTATAATAATGATGATACTACTACTACTACTACTACTACTAATAATAATAATAATAATAATAATATAGAAAAATATAATACTCAATATAATAATAATAAAAATAATAATGATAATAGTAAAATCACAGAATCATACATTTTTGGCAGATTCGGGTGTAACACGAAGAGCACACACACACACACACACACACACACACACACACACACACACACACACACACACACATTTAATTACATGCAATAATATAATGCGAGAAAAAAAATTGGAAATGTACTTTTTAGCTCCGGTCACGCGGCTGTATAATATCAAAAATTTTATTACGCTATGCTCATTTTTTTCATGACAAATTATAATACATTCATGCAATCACATACACACTGATATTTTGACATTCACTGCATATAGTTTTCTGGCCGCGTTAACATTCACACAAAATAAAAGCAAAGAGCATTATTATTTATTGCAATTTCGCTTAATATATTTTTTTTAGGTGAATATTTTGTTTTATATGAGGCAGCGAGAGAGGCGTGTAGTTTTAAGGTAAAGGTTGTGTTGTGTTTGTTTCAAATATCTCATTCATACAAGCCCAGTCTGTTTATTCTCCTACATACAGCTCTCTCTCTCTCTCTTGTTACCGGTTTCAGGAAAGGAAAAAATCTTGACGTGTTTACTTGAGAGAGAGAGAGAGAGAGAGAGAGAGAGAGAGAGAGAGAGAGAGAGAGAGAGAGAGAGAGAGAGAGAGAGAGAGAGAGAGAGAGAGAGAGAGAGAGAGAGAGAGAGAGAGAGAGAGAATTGTCAAGAATGGAAAAGATAAAATATATACGAATCCAGACAACAAAGTAAAAAAATCTCCAATGTTTGTTAAGTCGAGTATTGGAGAGATGAAAAGCGTGACATGGCAGGGAAGAATGGAGGAAAGGAAGAAAGGAGGGAGGAGGGAGACAGGGAGAGAGAGGAGGGAAACATGAAAACAATCTCCCTTTCTTCCCCTTTCTCCTCTATCTAACCCCCTTCTCTTCTTCCCTCTCTCTCTCTCTCTCTTCTCCCCCCCACTCTCCCTCTCTCCCCTTCTTGCTGAGACTAACCACCTGCCATTGAGTGAATTTTCTCGTCACACGAAAACACTTTCCATAGATTTACCTGTTTTCCCTCCCTTTCTCCCTAACTCATTCTCTCTCCCTTCCATGCCATTTCTTTCCTTCAGCCCTTTTCCTTCTTCCTTTTCTCTCATACCCTTTCTCCCTCCTTCCTTCCCTCTCTCTCCAATACCAATTTGTTTTCTTTTATTTCTTTTCCTCTTTTCTCCTTTTTTGTCTTAATATATTTTGTCACCTCCGTTTTCATCATTGCTTTTCCTTATGTGGTTCTTCCTGCTCCATTTATCTTTTCCCTTTCATTCCCCTTTTTCTCTATTCTAAATGTTATTCTACTTCCTCCTTCCATCCCTTCTGTTCATCCCTTTCCCTTTCCTCTATTATATATATTAGACATTCCCCAGTTTCTACGTTCTTATTTGCCGTCTCCATACTCTTTATTTTCTTTGATATCCTCTAACTACCTTTTCGTGTTCCATTTTCTATTTTTTTTAATTTCTATCGTTCCTTCCATCTTCTATCGTTTTCTTCCAATTTCTCCTCTTTTCTCGTCTTTAATTCATTCCCTCTTTCTTTCGTTCCCTCCAGCTTCCATCCCTTCCTTCCTTCTTTCCTTTCCTTCCAATTTTTCCTCTCTTCTCGAATTGCTTTTCCAATCTTCTCGTCGTATATTTCTCTATTGCTTCCTCTTTCTTTTCCTTCCCTCCCCCTTTTTTCCTAAACCTTCTTCCTCCTCACCTCCTCCATTCACGGCCGGCCCCGAGAGAGGAGGAGGAGGATAGAGTGTCTTGGAGACCCGAAAGCCACAAGGGTCGTCGGAGGGATGAGGATGAGGAGGAGTCGGGGTAGAAAGATGAGGATGAGGATGAGGAGGAGTAGGAGTAGGAATAAGAATAGGAGCGGAAGTTGTAGTGGTGGTAGAAGTAGTAGTAGTAGTAGTAGTAGTAGTAGTAGTAGTAGTAGTAGTAGTAGTAGTAGTAGTAGTAGTAGTAGTAGTAGTAGTAGTAGTAGTAGTAGTAGTAGTAGTAGTAGTAGTAGTAGTAGTAGTAGTAGTAGCAGTAGTAGTAGTAATATTATTATTATTATTATTATTAGTAGTAGTAGGAGGAGGAGGAGGAGGAGGAGGAGAAGTAGGAGGAGGAGGAAGAGGAGGAGGAGGAGGAGGAGGAGGAGGAGGAGGAGGAGGAGGAAGAGGAGGAGGAGGTGGTGAGTGACAAATGGAAACTATCTAAACTTTTTATTTTTCATCCTACACAAAAATGCAAATTCACTCCACCATAATTTTTCTCTCTTGCTAAAAATACTCCTTTATTTATTTTGTTAACCTTGTCGTAATTATTCAAAGTCTTGTAATTCTTTTTTTTCTTTTTACAAAATGCCACCTGTCTACGTCTCATTTTTTCTGCCCCTCTACCTTTTCTCGGTTGCTTAATTAGGCTTGTTATTTCTCTTCATTTCATATCCATTCATTTTATTTCTCTAAGTTTACCGAGTCTATTTTTTTTCTAACTTAGCTTCACATTTTCTTTATGTTCTTTTTAACTTCACGGCAATTTTTTTATGTTATTTAATATTAGGACGATTTCTCTTCATTTCATTTCCATTCGTTTTATTTCTCAAAGTTCACCTAGTCCATTTTTTTTTCTAACTAAGCTTCATGTTTTCTTTACTATTTTTTTTATAACTTCACGGCATTTTTTCTTGTTACTTAATATATGGACGATTTCTCTTCATTTCATTTCCATTCGTTTTATTTCTCAAAGTTTACGAAGCCCATTTTTCTAACTTAGCTTCACGTTTTCCTTACTTTTTACCCTCACGGCAATTTTCCTTCACTGTCTCTTGTTTTATTTCTTTTCTTCCATTTTTAATTTATTCTGTGACTTTTTTAGGCATTTTTCTGTTTACTTCTTAACTTCACCGCCTCTTCATTTATTTTTGCTCTTCCATTTTTAATTTATTCCATGTTTTTTTTATGTGTATGTGTGTGGCTTTTCCAGAAGGTTTCCGAGGAATGTAAAAATCTGAGGGCACAGTCTCCGGTTACGTCAGAAGGAAGGAGAGAGCGGAGGCGGAGGAGCGCGGGGAGAGGGTGGGATGGAGGGAGAATTACCAGGAAGGGAGAGTTCACCAGGACTAAGGCCACTGGTATGGAAGAAGGAGAAAAGGAGCGAAAAGGATAGGAGAGGAGGCTAGGTGAGGGGAGGAGACGAGAGAAGCGAAAAAGAAAAAAATGACTCGAGACCTTGATAGAAAATGAGAAAGTGACTGAAGCGAAAAAAAGATTGGGAGAAGAGCAAGAAATGAGAAAAGAAGTTTGGTTTATTGTGTTTGCCATTGAGAAAAAAATAGAGAGATGAGGAGGGAGACGGAGAAGGAAGAGGAAAATAAAATGATAGAGGAGGCCGAAGAAGAGGAAGATGAAGAAAACGAAAATAAAGGAATGAAAATGATTATGAAGAGGAGAATTAAGACGAAGTAGATAAAGAAGGCAAAAAATACGAGAATGAAAAAAAATAAGAGGAGAAAGAAGAAGGAAATAATGACAACAATTAGGTACCGGAAAGGTGTTCTTCAGAGCATCACAAGAAAATAAAGATGGCAATAGCGAAAATAATGGAGGCAGTAAAAGGATGAAACAAAGGCAAAGGAGGGAAGGAAGACTAATAGGCGTAGGATGAAAGTGAGAAGAGAGGTGGGAGATAGGGAGGGAAGGGAGGAGGGGAAGGAGGCGCGAGGGAAAGGAGGAGAAACGCAGTACGATATGAAATAAAGAAGAGAGAAAATGAAGGGAGATTTCAAGGGAGGGAGAAAAGACAAGGAGGCAAAGAATGGGACAAAAAGGAGAGAAGGAGAAGAAGGAGAGCATGATGGAAGAAAAGATGCAGAACAAGAGGAGGAAAAATGAGCTTAAAAAAGAGAAGGAAAGGAGATACGAAAACTGAGAAAGGGAAAATAAAGAGGAAGAGAGGAAAGAACGGCGAAACGAAGTAAACAATAAAAACTGGGAGACAAGAGAACAGACGAAGGAAGGAAACCATGGAAGGAGGAAAAAGTGGTAAAAAAATTGGGAAAGGAGATACGAAACCTGAGAAAGGGAAAAAAAGAGGAAGAGAGGAAAGAACGGCGAAACGAAGTAAACAAGAAAAACTGGGAGACAAGAGAACAGACGAAGGAAAGAAAAGAGGGAAGGAGGAAAAAGAGGGAAACTAAACAAATGGAAATCAGGTTAGGAAGGAATTGAGGAAGTTACTGAAAAATGGGAGGACCGAAGAAGGAAGGAGAGAGAAGGAAGGTAAGGAGGAAAGAACGATGAAGAAAAAAGAAAAAAAGAAAAAACATACGAATGGAAATGAGGTTAGCAAGAAAAATGGAAGGATTGAAGAAGGGAGAGAGGAAGCGGAAGGGAAGGAGGAGAAAGGAAGTAGGAGAAGGCAAAGAAGGAGGAAAGAGACAGAAAAAACAAAGAAATAAAAATGAAAATATAAAGAAATGGAAAACAAAACAGTAAAATAAAGGAGAATTGAAGGAGGGAGAGAGAAGAAGGAAAGAAGGAAGGAAGGCAGAGAGGAAAGGGGGAAAAATAACAAGGATGAGAAAGGAAGTAGAAGAAGGCAAAGAAGGAAGGAGGAAAATGAGACAGAAAACAAAGAAATAAAGTGAAAATAGAAAGAAATGGAAAACAAAACTAAAAGAAAGAACTGAAGGAGTGAGAGAGAAGAAAAGGAAGAAGGAAGGATGAAAAGGAGGAAAAGGCAGACAAATGGAAATGAGGTAAGGAAGAAAAAGAAGAAAACTGAAAATTGGGAGGACTGAAGGAGAGAGAGAGAACAAAGGAAAGGAGGAAGGAAGGAAGAGAGGATAGGAGGAAAAATAGCAAATAATCAAATGGAACTGAGGCAAAGAAAAAATATAGGACTGGAAAAGGGAGAGAGAAGGAAGAAGGAGGAAGGAAGGGAAGGAGGAGGAGGATGGGAAAGGACATTATACTGACCTCTGACCCAACACAAAACAATGCTAGCACGACCCACGAATCCTTCACCTTCACTCCGGCCATTTATCACGCCCCCTTCCCCCCCTCCACGCGACCCTCAGCTCCCCCAACTCCCAACACACTCTTCCTAGCCCTGCCCTGCAATCTCCCTCTCATTTTTCCTCCTTTCTCTCTCTCTCCCTCTCCCTCTCCCTCTCCCTCTCTCTCTCTCTCTCTCTCTCTCTCTCTCGTCGCGTGCCCAGTTCAGGTGAAGAGAAGAGCGAAGAGACACAGAAAGGCGAGATATATATTTTCCTCTGGTTGATTACAAGGAGACCAGGTGGGCGAGGCGAGTCAGGTGAGGCACGAAGACCCGCCCACAGACACACAGGTAAGTGGAACGGATTTGCGACCAGGTAAGCGTTGAATATCCAGGTGACAACGAAGTGGGCAGGTGGGGAGTGAAGGTCAAAGTGTAGAGTAAAAAATAAATAGAAGTGAAAAGTCAGAAGGTGCGATAATGAAGGTAAGAAAAGATAAAGGAAATGAAGGTAATGAGTGGAAATCAAGATCTAGTGTTTGAGTTCGTGGTTAGGAAGGTGAGACAAAAAAAAAAAAAATGGAAGTTGCGATAGTGAAGGTAAGAAAAGCTAGCAGAAATGAAGGTGATAATCTAGTGTTTGGGTTCGTGTTAATGATGATAAGAAAGATAATGAAAACGATAACGAAAGAGATAAAATAATAGGAGAAGAGAAGAAAACAAGAAAAGATAAGATAATAGATAAAAAAATAAGGGAATAAGGGAAGATAAGAGAATTAGAAAAAAAAGAGAATAGATGGAAGAAATAAAGATGATGAGTGGAAATTATAATCTAGTGTTTGCGTTCTTGGTAAAGGCGATAAGAAAAAGAGAGATAATAATAGTAACGCAATAATAGAGAAGCGCTCGAGGTGGCGATAACGACTGAGATGAAAATAATAGAAAAATGATAAAAAGATCAGACTGTGACGAAAATGACCAGAAACAAAGTGATAAATGAAAAAAGTCGTGCAGCGTTGAACATTGTGGAAAGGACATTAAGTAAAGGAAGGAGATATGTTAAAATAAAAGAATATGAAAAAAGAAGAGTGTTAAATAAGTCACGAGAAGCAATGAAAGAAATATATAATGTAATGCAGAGTAAAGGAAAAGATATATATAGTAAGGTGAAGGAAAAAATAAAATATAAGAAGCAAAATATGGAAAACTATTTAAAAGAACCGAAGAATAAAGTCACGTAATGTTGAATGGGGAAGATATAACGCAAATAAACCAAGAAAGCAATAAAAGAGAAGAAGAGAGAGAAAATGTGTAAAATACGACTCTACAGACACAAAAAATGTACAATGTTATGCTGCAGAGTTCAATGTTGCGGAGGGAACACACACAAAAAAAGGAAGAAAATATAAAAAGAATAGAAACCGCAATGAGAATAAAGTAAAAAAGAAAACACTTTATACAGAAAAACGAAGGATAGAGTCACGTGATGTTCAAGGCAAAGGGGATGACGCAAGAAACCAAGAAAGCAAAAGAAGATCGGAAGGAGGAAAAGAATGACAAGAAGAAGAAAAGAGGATCCGATCACAGAGAAGTTGAAGAGGAGGAGAAGGAACAAGAACAGCAGGAACAGGAATGAAAGAAAAGGAAAGAAGAGGAACAAAGAAAGATGGAGACAACTATAAAAATGAATTAGAGAGACGCAGACGTAATAGGTAATGTTCGAAGCTAAAGATATGAACGCAAGAAACCAAGAGAAACAATAAAGAAAGAAGAGAAAAGAAGGTGAGAAAAGACAACTATAAAACTGCTTTAGAGAAACACAGACATGAGACATAATAGATAACGAAGCTCAGCACCACGAAACCTGCAAGAGAGAACGGAAAAAAAACGAAAGAAGAGAAAACAGTAAAGAGAGAAGACAAATAAAAGAAAGAGAACTATTAAAATGCATTAGTAAGACGAAGACATAATAAGTAATGAAGAATGAAGCTCGGAACCACAAAGAAAAAAAGAAGAAAAAAACTAAAATTTACACACAAGGAAAAGGGGAAAAAAAAGTAACGAAAACGCAAATTCAGCGTAAGTAAAGACAAATGACGATAGTAAATTATTAAAAAAAAGAAACCTTCATTGCCTTGACACATAAAAAAAAAAGTTAAAACGTAATTACAACATAAAACAAGGAACAGAAGTAAAGTGACATGTGGCATCTCGGTTATGACACTGAAGGGAGGTGGACAAGGACGAAGGGGAAGAAGAGAAAGAAGGAAAACGAGAAGAAGAAGGAGAAGGGGAAGAAGGAGGAGGAGGAAGACATTGTACCCAGCAACCCTTTGTGACGCAACACTCGCGATGGAAGAGGAGGAGGGAAAGGAAGAAGAATTAGTGGAAGGAAGCAGAGAGGGTGGGGTAATAGGATCAGGGAGAAGGAGGAGGAGGAGGAGGAGGAAGGGGAAGAGAAAGTACTATATTAGATGAGGAGGAGGAGGAGGAGGATTGAAAAGTTGGAGAAGAGAGGCAGAAGGAGACACAGTAGGAGAGGGATGAATAATGCAATAAGGAGAAGGAAGAAGAATACAATCAGGAATAAAGGATCGTTGCATGGACACAAAAAAAGAAAAATATAAATGATAAGAAAAAAAGGAGGAAGAGAAGGAGGAGGAGGAGGAGGAGGACGAGGAGGAGAAAGAAAGCAACGAAAGCCAAGGAAGACATGAACAGGATAACAAAAAAAAAATAGAATGACGGGAAGGAAGAAAATGTAGGAAGAGAATGTCTGAATACAAAAGAAGAAATAATCAGAGGAAAATGGATGACGAAAGGAGTACAAAACGAAGATGTAGAAATATGAGGAAGAGAAAAAAGCAGAGGGGAAGGAAAAGAAGAAAAAGAAAGAAGGTGGAGGAGTAAGAAGAGAGGAGGAATACTAGAATCAGGAGTTAAAGAAAATAAAAGAAAATGATGGAAAGGAGGAGAAACAAGAGAGGAGGAATACTAGTATCAAAAGTAAAGGAAATAGAAGAAAAAGAAGGAAGGAGGAGGTGTAAGAAGAGAGGAGGGATACTAGAATAAGGAGTAAAACGATATAAAAAGAAAAACAGAAACGAGGAAAAGAATGACTAGAAGGAAAGGAAAGAGGAATCCACAGAGAAGTTCCAGACAAGGAGGACAAGGAAAAAGAACAGCAGCAATACCAATAAAAGAAAAAGGGGAAAGAGGAAGAAAACGGGGAAGGAGAACACCAAGAAGATGAAGCACAGCAAAAAAGCGATAACCAGGTATTAGAATGACAAAAATGCGCCCGAGCAGGTGTTGGCGGCGGGGCAAGTACGTCACGGTGCGAAATGTTCTTGGGTCATGCAGGACACTCTTGGGGCGGGGAGGTTCGAGGGGGGAGGTGGTGGCGAGCGAGGGATTGTGGATAATGAGGGCGAAGGAGAGGGTCGAGGTGAGGTGTGGCGTAGCGGGCAAGTGCGAGTGGCGGTGACGGATAAGTGTGGTTTGTGTGTGGGTGTGTGTGTGTGAGGGAGAGTGACAACCACCACCATCACCACCACCACCACTATCACCACCACCACCACCACCATTAACTACCACTACCAAAACCGGAGATGATTTATTTATATTATTTTCGTATTGTTTTCGTTTAATTCAGCTTCCTTATACTATACATACTTTTTTTTATATTTCTTTTCATGTCTTTCTTTATCTGGTTACGTAATATGTCTTTCCTTTCTCTTTCACTCCCTTTCATTATGTTCTTTCAATTTTCCTACATATTCTTTACATTTTTACAACAAAGGAGACAGCTCAAGGGCACAAAGAAGTAAACAATAATTTAAAAAAAGCCCGCTATTCTCATTTCTCACATCACTATCCTTAACCGCTCCCATCATCATGAACTAAACCTATTGTACTCTTCTATGTTCCCCTTCCTTTCTTATTTCATTACCTTCTTTCAATTTCCCTGTAACATGTTTTCCCATACCTCATCATCCAATCCTTACTGTCCATTCTCTTCCCTTATCACACAAAAGTCCATGTACTAAACCTTTTCGTGCTCTTCTATGTTCATATTAAATTATCACTGTTCATTCTCCCTCTGTGCCTCTCCCCGCACGTAGCACAACTGGCAGCAGCGTGGTAGCTCTGGCCCACTTTAGGGAGAGGAAGAAATAAGGTTATCATGAAATGCATCCCGACCCTTGCCCGCCCGCCCGCGCCGCCCCATTTATCAACACTGGAAACACGATACAGTCAGCGGGATGAAAATATATTCCCGCTGCCCCGAAATAAGGAAATAAAAACCCCCGTTCCTCCTCCCACCGAAAAAGATTTAGCGCCACAAAACTGCATCAGAAACGAAGGAAAATATTGGGGTGATTTGGGGTAGTGTGGTTTTTGCGTTTCGTGTATCATTCATGCGGAAAAATAATAACTCGGTGCCGTGGCTAGTATGATTCCGCCCATCACAGTTTCGTCACCCGTCATGTTACGTCACTGCACACACACGCACATACACGCGCCCCCCACCCTCCCCCACACACACAGACACGTAATAACACTCGGGAAGGACTCAGGTTGGGTTGCAAAATACTGCGGAAAATGAGTGTGAAATTACATCTTAGTTTCTCCCTTCAGACGCTTTCATGTCCATTTGCTTCACTCACACAGAATCCTAATGATCTTTACAGAGCTTTGTGTAGTTGAGTTACTTATTCGCAAAGTTAAAAAAATGTTCAGAGCTGCGGAAAGAAGGAAAAAAGGAAGGGGAAATCAGACACCCCGCTACATCAAACATATATGAAGAAAAACATACATATACCGGATTATTCATATAGACCCAAAAATGCAAAACGAAAGAGAAAAATCAACAAAAACCTCGACATTGAGTGAAAAAATAAGCAGGAAACCAAATACTAACTTACTCATAACGCACCAGTTGCGAAATTACAGGTTATCTGACGCTGTCCATCAAAAGCTAGGTCTGCAATCGTGACCGAACTTTGGGAGACAATCACTGAGCCTCATAAACAGCTTTGCCTACTCTCAGCCAAGCCTTTGATCTCCTCCGTGTTTTGCCGGCTTATCATGAGCGAAAGTACGTCCATTTTGGGCCATAATAGTGTTACGCAATTACCAGGGATGAAATTTTAATGTAATTTTAGCGTTGACCTGTTGTTGATTTTAACTGAATATATTTCCGCTTCAAAAATACACTAGCATATATTTTTTTGTTTTATCCAAGGGCAAACGCGTTATTCTCTAGATATGATAAGTATGCGCTCTTTGGAAGCAGGACTCACTATAACTGTATTAAAATCATTGCATTAAAACTATCTGTCTCTCTAATTCATATATGTATTTTGCCAGTGAATTTTCCTTTCTCTCCTTATCTTATATTTCTTCCCATTTTTTCAGCTTTCACTGATTTCTCTGTAAAACGAAGCCATCCATAAGAAACGTACACAGGAAAGCGTCAACTGTAATATTATCAGGTAAATCTTCGGAGTTCACGACGCACGTTTAAATTCACATCGTCTACTGCCTTCCATGTTACTTTTAAAACTCTTCATGTATCCTGCTCGTCAACATAACTTCTAAAACTCTTCCTGTATCCTGATCGTCAACATAACTTATAAGACTTTCCCTGTATCCTGATCGTCAACATAACTTCTAAAACTCTTCCTGTATCCTGATCGTCAACATAACTTATAAAACTTTTCCTGTATCCTGATCGTCAACATAACTTCTAAAACTCTTCCTGTATCCTGATCGTCAACATAACTTCTAAAACTCTTCCTGTATCCTGATCGTCAACATAACTTCTAAAACTCTTCCTGTATCCTGATCGTCAACATAACTTCTAAACTCTTCCTGTATCCTGCTCGTCAACATAACTTCTAAACTCTTCATGCATCCTTATCGTCAACGTAACCTAACGCTAACATTTTGAGTCTCAGGTTCCATTCGTATCACATATTTCCTCTCCTCTTTCATCCTACCAATCATTAATAAGACTTTCTCGTTCTCGACATAACCCAGTCGTTAACCTTTTGAGTCACAGGTTCCATCCATAGCACGTTATTCCCTCTCCTCTCTCTGCCCTACCAACCATTAATAAGACTTCCTCGTTCTCGCCCCTCAGAGACACCCCTAATTTCACACGTACTCACACAGGTCCCTTTTCACAGTATCTACCCTCCGTTTTCTATGTATTCCACTAACATGACTCCACCAGCTTTCCCTTCTCTTCACAATCACATACACCTTCTCCTCTTTTAACAGTCACCCCTAATTTCACACGTTCTTGCACAGGCCCCTTCTACAGTAACTTCCTTTCCTCTTTTCTTCCATTAATTAATCAACAATGCTCCTTCACAAACACACGTTCTTCCCTTCATACACACTTACACACACACTAACAGACATAAAGGCCCACCAAATCGCTTTCTCTTTCTTCCTAAGGCCATCACAAACACATATACATCTTCCTACACACACACACAAACGAACATATACACACGTTCTACCCTTAACACACTGATTCCCACACACAAACATACAGAGGTCGCTCAATCCCTCACTCTTTCTCTCCATACCACCGTCACAAACACAAACATATACAATTTCCTACACACTCGCACATACAAATACATATACACACACAAAAACTACCCTTCACACACTCACATATACATAAACTCACACAGAGGCCTCTCTCTCTCTCTCTCTCTACGTCCCTCTCTCTACGCCCCTCTACATCCCATCCTAGCCCGCCGCCCCGCTACAACCATTGCCAGCCTATCGCCCCTCTACACCCTACATCCCTTGACTGCCCGTGACACATATTCCCCTTCGTCGCCGCCCCCTTCCTCTACCCCCTGAGCGTCGCCGGCAGTCCCCTCGCACAGCTCCGCGCATCAAAGTCGCCGATCCCCTCACGAAGCGCTGAATAAATGATGACG
Organism: Eriocheir sinensis; assembly: GCF_024679095.1. Lineage (NCBI taxonomy): Eukaryota > Metazoa > Arthropoda > Malacostraca > Decapoda > Varunidae > Eriocheir > Eriocheir sinensis. The sequence goes on along the minus strand of NC_066529.1, from coordinate 2,286,021 downwards.
CGACGCCGCCTCGTACAATTTCATATTTAGTTTACAGAGATATTTAACTGTGGCCTGACGGCTCGGTGAAGCGGATGAGGTTGATGAGGTTGAGGAGGAGGATGGGTTAGGGGTGGAGGGAAATGAGGAAGGTGGAAAGGTGAGGTATAGGAGGGTGAAAGGGTGAGGTGGAGGAAGTTAGGTGAGGGGTGGAGAGGGGAGCTGGGAGAGGAAAGAGGAAGAGGCGGGGATATATAAGGGAGGAGAGGGAGGGGAGAGGTAGGATAGGGGAGTTAGCCTGAAAAGAAAAGTAAATAAAAACAATGAAAAAGACGCTACCTGATGACAATGAAAAAAAAAGAAAAAAAGGCAATTAATAAAACGAGAGAAAAAAAACTAAACGAGTATAAAAGAGATAAAAAAAACGAGAAAAAAGGTCACGAGAGAGAGAGAGAGAGAGAGAGAGAGAGAGAGAGAGAGAGAGAGAGAGAGAGAGAGAGAGAGAGAGAGAGAGAGAGAGAGAGAGAGAGAGAGAGAGAGAGAGAGAGAGAGAGAGAGAGAGAGAGAGAGAGAGAGAGAGAGAGAGAGAGAGAGAGAGGCGTCATTAGCCATGCATCGAAGGAGTTATTAAGACGAACCAATGAACCAGTCTCGATCTCGGTTCCGACTCGCTGGTCTCGTCTGTCTCATCCCCCCCCCCCCTTTCAATCCCCCCTCCGTCTGACCCCCCCTCCCCCCTTACCCTCCTTACCTAACCCCCATCCACCCCATCCACACCTCACTGCATCATACTCCCCTCCTCCTCCTCCTCCTCCTCCTCTTCTCGTCTCCCTCTGCGTCTTCCTTTCCTCCATGTCAGGGTTGGTAGGTTTATTTTTTTGTTGTCTCATAAGCCTAGTATCTATTTTTTCTTTCTTTTCTTTTTCTATTTCTTTCTTTTTTTTCTGTCTTGGTGGTGTTGTAGTTATTTTGTACAGGTTTGGTATTATGGTTGTTTTCTTTTTTTTTATCTCGTTTTCTATGCCTGTTTATTTTCACCAAGCCTTTCATATCAACCCATACATACTTTTCTCTTCTTTCCCCTACGTTCCCCTTATTAACCTTTCGTTCCATTCCTCCCTCTTCATTTACCCCTCCCAACCCTACCTTCCCATTCCTCTCCCTTCCCCAGCTCTCCTCCTCTTCCTCACCGTCCCCTTACATCACCCCTTTCATCTCTAGGCCTGACAGACGACAAACAGGATCCGCAAACATCATCATCACCATCGTCACCGTCTGAGTTAAAATTATCTTCCCATTTTCTTTATTTTTCGTTTTCCTCGTCTTTAATTTTTCACCTTCTCTCTTACCCTTCTCTCGCAAGCTATTTATCTCTCCATCTCTCTAAGCCCTCGGTCCCTTATGCTTATCTCTTTTTCCTCACACGCTGTACCTCTCCACTTCTCCATCATCTCTCATTTATCTCCTTTCTCACTCCCTACACTTCTCCACTTGTTCATCTCTCCTCTCTCTCTCTCATCCATCCTTTTACGTTTCTTCCATCTCCGCTCACTCAAGCCTTTCTTTTCCACCCTTCCCTTGCTACCTCGCTTATTCCTACATCCTCCTCCCATTTGCTTTTTTTTCACAGCCTATCTCTCCATCTTTCCCTCCTCTCTCTTCATCTCTTACGTCACCTTCCTATTTTCCTAACAGCCTACCATTTCATCTCGTCTCCGTCCTTTCTCTATCTTTTTCTGGTCTTTCATTGCCTCCTTACTTTCCTCATCAACGACCTCTAATCTCTTCTCTTTCTTGTCCTCCTTCTCTCTTCCCTTTCCTTCCATTCCTCTCCTTACCCTTTCCTTCCTTCCCTGTTCTCATCTTCGCTTCCCTTCGCTTTATTTCACTCTTTTACTTTCCCTTCGTTTCCCCCTTTGTCCTCTTCCCTGTCCTCTTGCTTCTCTTCTCTTCCCTTATCTTCCTATCCTTTCTTCATTCCCTGTTCTCATCTTCTCTTCCCTTCAATCTTTTTCTTTCCCTTCCTTCTCTTTTTTATCTTATCTTCCCTTCTCTCTCTATCCTCTCCGTTCCCTTTCTTGTCCTCATCTTCTCTTTCCTTCGCTTGTTCTTCATTTCTACTTTTTCTTTCTTTCTTCGCCCTTCGTTTTCTCCCCTGTCCTCCTCTCTCTTCCGTTTCCTTTCTCTTCCTCTACTTCCTTATCCTCATCTCCAATTCTCTCTCCCTCTCTCTTCTCTCCTCTCACTCCTGCACCACTCCTCCACCTCCTCTCCTTTCTGTCTCGTCTGGTTTTCTATTCTCATCTCACTATTCTCATCACCTGCCTCTTTTCCTTTCTCTCCCTCTCCCTCTACCCCCCTCCCTTCCGCCCCTCCGCCTCGCCATCTGTCCTCGGCGGCACAAACAAGACCCAGAGGAACATCATCTCCTCTGCAGCTTCCGGTCTTCTTCCGGGTTATGGATTCGTGACCTCGAGGGAGACTGAGTGATTAGACGAGACAGACAGATAGATAGGTAGAAAGATAGATAGATAGAGCGAGAGATTAAAAGGGAGGAAATGAAGAAGTGCTTGGAAGGAAATGAGAAAAAAGAGAAAGAATAAGATGGAAGGAAAGGGAAAAATTAAAAAAAAGTGGGTGAGGGGAAAGAAAGAAAAGAATGAAGAGAGAGAGAGAGAGAGAGAGAGAGAGAGAGAGAGAGAGAGAGAGAGAGAGAGAGAGAGAGAGAGAGAGAGAGAGAGAGAGAGAGAGAGAGAGAGAGAGAGAGAGAGAGAGAGAGAGAGAGAGAGAGAGAGAGAGAGAGAGAGAGAGAGATTAGATTGACAGCTTCACTCTACTGGGAAACCTTGAGGATTAAAAAGAGAAAAGAAGAGAAAGAGAAAAAAATAAAGAAAGAAGATACCAAAAAAAAGGGGAGAGCAGAAAATACGAAATAAAGAGAAATGGAAGGAGAACAGGGGACAAGATGAATATTAAAAGAGAAGAGACAATGGAATATAAAAGAAAATGGAAGGAAAGAGAAAAAAAAAATAAGGACAAAGACGGAGGAAAGAAAATGGAAGAAGGGAAAGAAAACTACAACGAGGGTAAAGAAAGGGAAGATAGGTAGGATGATAAAGGAGGGAATAAAGAAAAATGAGAAGGGAGAACTGAGAGAAGAAAAAAGAATGAATGAAGGATTAGAAGGAAGGAAACGAAGAAGAGCAGAGAAGAAAATATAAAAGGGAGAAAGAATAAGAGGGAAGGAAAGGGAGAGAAAAAATATATGAGTGAGAGGAAAGGAAGGAAAGAATGAAAAGGTTCGATGAGAAGGAAAAAATGAAAGGACGTTTATAGAAAAGAAGAAAGGAAGAGAAAAGGAAGGAAAGACGAGAAGGGACGAAAGAAAAGAGAAGAAAGAAACGAGAAAGAGAGGAGAGATGGGGGTCGCAGAGGTGTTAAAAGGAGGAGGAGGAGGAGCAAGAAGAAGAGGAAGAAGAAGAGGAAGAAGGTCAAGGGAGGAAAAAATTGGAGGCGATGCAAAGAGAGAACGAAGAATGGTCAAGGAAAGTGTGAGAGAGATAGAGAGAAAAAGTAGCAGGGGAGGGGGAGAGGAGGAGAGGAAGGGAGAAAGGGAGTGGGAGTGAGAGGAGACGAAGACAGGGAGGCCGTGAAGATGAGGTGAAGAAAAAGAAAAATACACATAAATTAGGAAGAAAAGGGACTGGCAAGATTGAGAAGGGACGGAAATCCGAGGAAAAGACTGGGAAAATTAGAAAGGATGAAAAGAAGAAGAGAAAATAAGGAGAATAAGTGGAATGATGATGAAAAAGAAGGAACGAGAAAGTAAGGGATGAGAAAGAACGAGAAAGATAGATGGGAAATGAAGGGAAAGAAAGCAAACGAAAGGGGAATAAACGGAGGGAAGGAAGAATAACTTAAGGGATGAGAAGGAATGAAAAATGTAGATGGGAAATGAAGGGAGGCGAAGGGAAAGGGAAGGATAGGAAGAATAAAATCAGAGAAGAAGAGAGAGAGGGTAAGGAAAACAGAAGAGAAGGTCAGGTGAGGTTAAATTCCAGAGGGAAGAGAAATGAGAAGCTGGGGAAGAGAGGAAAGATGGGGAAGGAGAAGAACGGAAAATAGAAAGGAAGGGGAAGGGAAGGAAAAGGAAGGAAAGATAAGATGGAGAGGGAAGGGAACGGCAGGGTACGGAGGAGAAGAAAATGGAAGAGGAGCACAGGGAAGAGAACGAAAGGAAAAGGAAGAGAAAGTAAAAGAGTGAAGAAAAACGAAGGGAAAATAAGATGAGAACAAGGAAGGGAACGGCAGGGATGGGAAGAGAAAAAAGGGAAGAGGAGGAAAAGAAAAAAAACTAAGGGAAAGGAAGGGAAAGGAAAATGATGGCAAGAGATAAAAACATACAAGAAAGGAAACAGGAGGGTAGAGAAGAGAAAGAAAGAGAACCAAAAGGAAGAGAAAGGAGGGGAAGGCAGGGAAAGGAAGGGTAAGAGACGCTGGGGGTGATGCTGCTGTTTAGAGCGAAGGGTGAAAACGAGGCGAGGAAATGCGAGACGAAGGGAAAAAAAAAGAAAACGAAAAAAAGTAAGAACAAAGGAGAGAGAACTGCTAGCAAAACGCCTGCAAATTGAGAGAGAGAGAGAGAGAGAGAGAGAGAGAGAGAGAGAGAGAGAGAGAGAGAGAGAGAGAGAGAGAGAGAGAGAGAGAGAGAGAGAGAGAAAACAAAAAAACAGAAGGTAGAGATAAAATAAAAACAGGAGAGGTAAGGCGATGAAAGACAAGGGAAGGAAAAGGAGAAAAAAGTATAAAAAATGAGACGAAATGAGGAGAGGAGAGAGAGAGAGGGAGAGAGAGAGTACAAGAGGAGAGGTTAGCAGGAGATAAAGAGACGAGGGGAGAGAGGAGAGAGAAGGAGAGAAAGAGGGAAATAAAGGATAAATTGACAATAGAGATAGGGGAGAGATGAAAGAGAGCAAGAGGCGGGTCCCTAACACTGCCACACCTGCCTCTACACACACACACACACACACACACACACACACACACACACACACACACAGCTTTGTTTGTGTTCTTACCTAGGAAACAAATAGCTGGCTTTTCAATCTCTCTCTCTCTTGCCCTCTTTTTGCTTTTTTTAACAATTCTCTTTTCTTTCTTTTATTTCCTACTTTTATTTATATGTATAGGAATGTATAGGAAAGAAAATGCTTGTATAAAGTTTTGCATTACTTTTCTCTCTCTTTTTTTATCTTTTCTTTTTTTTTTTACTTAACATTTTCACATTGGACCTTTTTTTTTAATTTCAAAGCGTCTGAGTTTTTCATTTTCGTTTTTTCTTTATTTCATTCTTTCCGATGAGTGATTCCTCTTTCTTTTTCAGGGGATTTTTTTTTTCTCAGTCTTCAACGTATTTTTTTCCTCTTCTTTTCTTCCTTTACAAGTCGTTTGCAGCCAGACTCATTTTCCCCCGTTCTTGTTGTTTGTTTCACGTGCCTTAAAAATGTTATTCCCTCGTCTATTCTGTTTCCTCCCTTCTGTTCCTCCTCTTGAACACCTCACCCTCTCCCCTCTCCTGTTTCTCAATACTATCCTTCTCAGGCATCTTCTCCTCTTGCTATTTTTCTGTCGTACATAATACTTTTTGCCCTCTCGTCTCCTCTCCTCTCCTATTCCCCTGACAATTCGATCCCTTCCCCACCGAACTCTTCTCTCCCTCACCTCTTCACCTCTCCCTCCTCCTTCTCCTCCTCTTACTCTTTTTTCTCTCCTAAATAATACTTTTTGCCCTCTCGTCTCCTCTCCTCTCCTTTTCCCCTGACAGTCCCTTTCCTTCCCCATCCAACTCTTCTCCCCCTCACCAGCCCATTCCTCTACCTCTCCTCTTCCTCCTCCTCCTCCTCCTCTTTCCTTACTCTTTTTCACTCCTACATTATACTTTTTGCCCTGCCCTCTCCTCTCCTCCCTGTTTTCCTGCCATTTCCATCCCTTCCCCACCATATTCCTCTCTCCCTCACCAGCCCTCCCCTTCCATCCCCTTCCTCCTCTTGCCAAACCCTCAAAAACTATGCAAATTAAATGGACGTAGTTTATTTTTCTCTCCCTGTTCGGCCACGCGCGGTCTCCTGGTTCGCCTTCTACCTGGCCTGTTGAAAATACCTGGTTTGGGGAAGGGAGGGAAAAAAAGGAGATTCCAACACTGCAAAATTTTCCTGAGTAGGCTACACGTCTTGGGAAACAAAATCGGGTCGTGTATTTTTTTGTGAGAAAGGGAAGAGGAAAATGAAGGGAAAAAGAAGGGTAAAACTTGAGAACCATCCTTTTTGACTTTTCCTGTTTTCTAACCTGAATTATTTTTATCTCTATATATAAAAAAGTCCTTTTTTCTAGATAGGTAAGGGGGTATTTATAGGGTAAGGTGGGTAAGGGGAAGGGAAGGGGAAAAGAACGGTATATCTAGAGAAACATTTAATTTGAATTTTCCTGTTTGATATACTGAATATTCTTCGATTTCTATATTTATAAACGTAGGCTTTTTCTTGATAGGTTAAGGCAAGTAGGGTAGAGTAGGTAAGGGGAAGAAAGGGGAGGAGAGAGAAAGGTAAAGTTGGGGGAGGACGTTAACGGAGCGCAACTTATCTAAGGCGCACCTCTGAAAGACATGTAGGGTAGGGTAGGTAAGGGGAATAAGGGCAAGAGAGAGAAAGGTAAAGTAGGGCAGAGTAAAAACGTGTAACAGAGCACAACTTATCTTAGGCACCCTTTTTAAAAACATGTACGGTAGGGTATGTAAAGGGAGGGGAGGGGAAGGAAAAGTAAAGTAGGGCGAAGTAAAGACGCGTAAAAGAGCACATCTGGTTGCTGCTTAACATTTCAGATCGTCTCAATTCTTCACGCTGACCCACTGACATTCTCGAGGCCAAATGCGCGCCGGGCCTCAAGACCGCTCCGGGCCGGCCATTACTAGCCATCGCAAACGACCTCGCCAGATTCATTGCAGTGAACTCAATCCCCGATTATCGTGCTCTCCACAGCCGGGCTAATCCTCCCTCCTCCCCCCGTCACCTCCTCCCTCTCCTTACTCCCTCCCTCGCTCCCCCACCCAACTCCCAACCGGCTCCTTCCACCACCATCACCACCACGCCACCTTCACGTCCACAACTGCTGAGGCTTAGTGGAAGGTCGTGCTATGGTTATGCTTGTAGTAGTAGTAGTAGTAGTAGTAGTAGTAGTAGTAGTAGTAGTAGAATGGGTATAGAGAAAGGAATAGCATTAGTAGCAATAAAACAGATGTAATATTAGCAGTTACAGTTGATTGATAGCGATAGTAATAACAGCAACAGTACTAGAGGAAATAGACATTACATCAACCCACGTCATCATAGTAGTAGTAATAGCATGTGTCGTGTCGTAAAGGTAGAGGTCGTAACAGCGGGGGCATGAGAGGGAGGTCGTAACAGCGGGGGCATGAGAGGGAGGTCGTAACAGCGGGGGCATTAGAGGGAGGTCATAACAGCGGGGGCATGAGAGGGAGGTCGTGACAGCGGGGGCATGAGAGGGAGGTCGTAACAGCGGAGGCATGATAGGGAGGTCGTAGCAGCGGGGGCATGATAGGGAGGTCGTAGCTGCGCGACATCAAGGGAGGTCGCAGAGGGATCGTATTAGTAGTCATCGCGGGCGGGAGTGGGGCGCTATGTTCATCTGTGGCGGAAAAATATCACTTAGGTTCGTACGGCTCCCTCGAGGGTCATAGCATGGGTGACGCGAGGCTTATTGCGGCTCTAACGTGACGTGTAGGGAGGGGCGAAGCAGGGGAAGGAAGGTATGGGAAGTGAAGAAAGGGAAGGGGTGGTAAGGGAAGCGAGGAAGATAAAAAAATAGCGAAGGAAATGCAGTAAGAAAGAAAGTAATGTAAGGAAAGATAGGAATGAAGACTCCAGGCTTATTCTGGTTTGGATGTGACAAGGAGGGAGAGGGGGAGCAGGGAAAGGAAGGAAGAAGAAGTAAGGTAAAACAGGTAGAAAGTATAGGAAGCAAAGGAGGGAAGAGTATATAGGGGAAGCGAGGAAGTGAAAGCGAGCATAGGAAATGAAGTAAGGAAGAAAATAATGCAGGAAACGAAGGTAAGTGAAAAAAAAAAGGAAGAGCGAGCAAAGAAAATTCAGAAAGGTAGAAAATAATAGATGAAGTAGGATAGGGAAGCAAGTTGATGGATAAAAGTGGAGCTGAAAGACGAGGCAAAATATATAAAAAAAGACGTAGAGAAGGAAACGCAAATATGAAAATAGGCAGAGAAGTAAAAGTAAGAGAGGACGCAGGGGAGAAAACTTGGCAGGGAAGAAAGGAGGCAGATTAGTCAAAGAATGGAGGCGAGGCGGGGCAGCCAATAGGAAAGAAGGATGCCGAAAAGGAGAAAGAAGGAGAGGGACACAAGGAGGCGGTGAAATCGAAGAATGAGAGGAAGGAGGAACAGAAGGAGGGACGAGAGACAGAGATGGAAGAGCAGTTGAAGGAAGGAAGAAATAAATAAAAAGAAATGAAAAATAAAATAGTAAAAATAAAGAAAACTAGAAAGAAGGAAGGAGGAAAGAAAGAAAAATGGAAAGAAGGAAAGAAAAAGGGAAAGAAAATAAAGAAAAATAAAGGAAACTAGAAAGAAGGAAGTAGGAAAGAAAGAAAAATGGAAAGAAGGAAAGAAAGAGAGAAAGAAAAAGAAAGAAAATATAACTAAAAAAGGAAGAAAAAATATAAATAAGAGAGAGAAAGGAGGAAAGAAGAAAAAAGAAAAAGGAAGAAAGGAAGGAAAGCAGACGAGGTGAAAAAGGAAGGAAGGAATAAAGCCATGAAGGAAGGAAAGAAGGAAAGCAGGAGAGTCACGTAGGTAGCCAGGCAGGTAGGCGGGTAGGCAGGGGCTGGGTGTGTCTACCTTGATTAATTAAGCCGGGGCACGTGAACCAACTGTCTCGGTTCTTAATCTGCGAGTTACACAGCGGCGCCGTGACCCTAACGCTGACCCGTCACGGCACCGCCACGGCCCACCGGCACGACTTGATACCAGACCCATGACCAAGGTTTAGACGAGGCAAAAGCGGCGTTACCAGTTATCGTACTAAGAACATTGCATTTATCGGTTAAGACCCAAAACTATCGAACCCGCACAAATAACGATATAAACTACGATGTACTCAGCACGATAATCTGGTAACGCTTGGCAGATAGTCGGGCAGGGTTGTGGAGGGCAGAACGAAGCAGAAATGAGGTTGAGGTGGAGTGAGAAGCGGACAAAATGTGTTAGGGTGATGATGGGCTGGAAGGGAAGAAGTTAGGAAGAATAAATATGAAGACTGAAATGGAAGGAGAGGGGCAAGGCACAAGATGAGAAGGAAAGGAAAGGCAAGGGAAGACGAGGGTAAGAAAAGTAAGGGAGGGTAGGATATGAAGAAAAAAGGGAAAGAAGAGAGAAAATGAAGACAAGGACAAGAAATTAAGGGACAGGAATGGCGTGATATGGAAAGGAAGAGAAATGAAAATGAAAACAAGGAAAGGAATGGAAGTGAAAAGAGGAGAAGAGAGGGAGAAGAAAAAAATAGGGAAGGAAATGAAGGGAATAGAATGAAGGGAAAGTAATATAATAAAACATAAAAACACAAAGGAAAGGAATGGAAGTGAAGAAAAAGGGATGGGAAGGAAAAGGGATAAAAATAGTGAAGGAAAGGAAAGGTAACTATTGGCAAAGATAGATCTCATTAGGAATTTAGAGAGGGTAAAAGCGCAAATGGTGACCTACTCCTGACCTCTGACCTTTTCCTATGATACAATGACCTACGTGGCCTCAGTGTGGGAGGAAATAATTATACATAACTCTCTCTTCAAGCACTCCATCTTAACTATCTCATCTCTTCTTTCTCCTCCTCCTTTTTCTTCTACACCTTATCCACCTCCACTCCTCCTCCACCATCACCTCCATCAACACCACTACATCATCACCATCATCATCACCACAGCAAGACTATAAGGATCACTACAGCCACTAACACCACCACCACCGCCATCACCACCACTAATACCACTACTATAACGAGCCTAAATAGAGAGTAACAAAGCGATAGATAGATAGATAGATAGATAGATAGATAGATAGATAGATAGATTGATAGATAGACTGATAGATAGATAAAGAGTACACACATCTTATTTATTCTCCCAGCTGATGATGTGAATTACGTCACGTCGTAGATCAAAATTATCATTCTTACGAAGTGAATAATGGCTTGTAGAGTATAAACAGACGGGCTTAAGAAGGATATACTACGGCTCTTCTTTTACCTTTGGCAATAAATAACGTTTACCCTCCCTACTTAACGTTATAAGATCACGAACATTCTTCTTCACGCAAAACTGTTGGCGTGGGAACCATATATATCACATTTTTCTTTTACATTTGCGTACGAAAACGTGTTTGTGAAGGAGAAAATTTAATCGAGATGGAGTGACCTTTTCATTGCTTTATTTTTTCTTGCAACACGTCAGTCAAAATTATATGAAATGAGAAACGGTAAAAGGGAGGCAGAGAGAAAGAGAAAGAGAGATATTCATAACACTAGGATCCATACACACGCGCACACAAACACATTCACCCAAACAAACACACACCCACACACAAACACCTTGACTCACCCCCCCCACCCACCCACCCACACACACACACACACACACACACACACACACACACACACATATACCACTGTCCATCTCAATACACACTTCAGCCAGACCATTTCCTTCCTTCCTTTCTCCCTTCCTTGCCCTCCCTCCCTCCCTCCCTCCCTCTCTCCCCACCCCAGCCTCCAGCATCTCACTAGCCTTTATCTTTACCTTATCTCCCAGCTTCTCTCTCTCTCTCTCTCTCTCTCTCAAAGCCCCTTCTCACAGATTTCGACCCTCTACTTCCCCTCTACTTCCCACCCTCTTCAAAGTCTTCCTTGTGTCCCCTCAGACGTCCTTCTTTACATCTTCTTCCTCCTCCTCCTCTTCCTTCTACTTCTTATTCTATTTTTAATCCATACTTGGCTTGTCCACTTACCACTCCTCACTATTTCCTCCTCCTCCTACTCTCTCTCATCTTAGATCCTTAGTTCCTCCTTTTCTTTACCTCCTTTTCTCCTCATTCTTCTACTCTCCTCACTCCAGTTCAAGTCCCCTCTGTCCCTGCTCATCACATCATTTCCTCTTCCTTCTTCACCTCCTTTCCCTCTCATCCTAGCTGCTCCCACTACTCCTTTACAGTCCTTACCATTCCCTCCATCCCTCACCTCCTACTCCACCCACCAGTCTCCTCCTCCTCCTCCTGCTCCTCCTCGCCCCAACCTCCTTCGTCTTACTCCGGCAAAGGATGGAGGAGCCTGCAGGAAGCCGCCTCGACCTAGTGTAAAGAGCCGAGGATTTGTCTTTAAAAATGAGCCAATCTGAAGCCGACAAAGAGCTCCGTGTGGGATGGGAGAGGGAGGGAGAGAGGTTGGGAGGAAGGAAGGAGAGGAAAGAGGAGAGGAAGAGGCTGGGAGGGTATGAAAGGAGGGTACAAGGGTGGAAGGAGCGGAGGGAAGAAGCTAAAGGGGAGAGGAGGGAGTGAGGGAATGAGGGGAATTGGAGAGGGACTGAAAGGAAGTGAGAGGGTTAGCAAGAATGAGGAGAAATAAAAAGCAATGGGATAGAGGGGAAAAGGGTGATGCGGAGGGGGAACAGCAGAGAAGAGAGGAATGAGGAGAGAGTTGGAGAAGATAAGGATGAGGAGAAGGAAGAGGAGGAAGAGGAGAAGGTGGAGCTAGAATTAAAGGCTGAGGAGGAGAAATAAGATGCTGCTGGTTATGATGATGCTGATAATGATGGAGGAGGAGGAGGAGGAGGGGGAGGAGGGGGAGCAGAGGGAGAAGGAAATGAAGGAGGAGGAGGCAGAAGAGCAGCAACAGGAAATGAAGCAAAAAAAAGAAGAAAAGAAAGAAAATAATGAAAATGTAAAAGAGAAGAGAAGCAGGAGGAAGAGGAGGATAAACAGATAGAATAAAGAAGAAAAAAAAAAAAGGTCCATTCGAAGAGATAAAATAAACCTAAAACATATCAAAGGAAAGGCCGACAACTTTTCTTTCCGTAAAATAAAAGAAAACAAGTTGAAAATTAAAAACATACACGCCGTGGCTATTTCCGTTCCATTGCAGACAAAAATAAAATAAAAAAACAAGTAAAAATGTATAAAAAATAGATACGATAAAGTTTCCCCTCACAATATTTTCCCTTGACCTACATATCCACGTTTTCTACTCTCCCTCTCTTCTCCTCCTCCTTCTTCTCCTTCTTCTTCTTTATTATACGTTATTTCCTCTATCTACCATACATTCCCACGTATTTTACACTACCCTTCTTCTCCTTCTTCTTCCTCTTCTTTATTATCCGCATCCCCTATCTCTCTCTCTTCCATACATGTCCCCCTTTGCACTTCTATATTCACTCACTCCACCACTCTCTCTCTCTCCCTTCCTCTCTTCCTTCCTTCCTTCCTTCCGGTCGTAAATTTGATGGTGGACATAAATCTACTCATGACGGAATATAGTGCTCATCCCACAACACTAACGGAGAAGGGGAGAGAGGAGTGAAGAGAGAAGAGAGAGAGAGAGAGAGAGAGAGAGAGAGAGAGAGAGAGAGAGAGAGAGAGAGAGAGAGAGAGAGAGAGAGAGAGAGAGAGAGAGAGAGAGAGAGAGAGAGAGAGAGAGAGAGAGAGAGAGCTGTGGGTCGTTCGCTCAAGTGACATCAAGGAGGACAAGGAATGACGTGGAGGAGAAGGAAGAAGAGGAAGAAGAAGGAGGAGGAGGAGGAGGAGGAGGAGGAGGAGGAGGAGGAGATGGAGTAAGAGGCAGGAGTGGTGGTAGTGAAGGAGAAGGAGGAGGAGGAGGAGTAGGAGGAGGAGGAGGAGGAGGAGGAGGAGGAGGGGGAGGAGGAAGAGGAGGTGTAGGCGGCAAGTAAAACAATCTTGGCGAATGCAGAGAAATCAATTAAGCGAAGAAAACGCCTAAAAAATTTGGAGAATGAGGAGGAGCAGAAGAAGACGTTGGAGGAGGAGGAGGAGGAGGAGGAGGAGGAAGAGGAGCAGGAGGAAAATGAGAATGAATGCAAAGTGAAAACGAGTAAGAGGACTAAAAAAAAAGAGGAATACACAATAGAAGATGTACAAAAGGAAGTTAAAAATCACAAAAGAAACAAAAAAAGTCGAAAAAGAAAACAAATAACTGACAACTGATTAAAATACGGGGATAGAAACAGAAAGGAAGAGGTGAAACGATACACGAAGACCAAGATGAAGCTTTAAGTAGAAGAGTCTTAGAGAGAGTGAGAACCATATTTAAGACCGGCGCTGGGGTTCGAATTGACTCACCCCACCCAAGCGACACACACTCAGCCACCGCGCCAATTAAAATATCTTAAAACACACACAATCATGAAAAAAAGGAAGACAGGTTTTTCATAATCTCTAAAACTAATTAATCTAAATATGAAAATAGAGAAAAGAAGATGAAGAAGAAGAAGTAGAAAATGAAAAAAGGAGGAGAAAGATGATGCGAATAAAAAGAAAAGAACAAAAATCTAAATATGAAAATAGAGAAAAGAAAAAGAAGAAGAGGAAGAAGTAGAAAAAAGAAGGAGAAGGAGGACGAGAAGCAAAAGAAAAGAACAAGAAAGAGGAAAAGGGAAAGACAAGGAAAGAAAAAGAAAAAGAAAAAAAGAGGAAGTAGAAGAAGAAAAAAGGAGAAAAAGGATAAGGAAAATAAAAGAAAATATAAAAGAAAAGGTGTCGTGAGGTTTAAAAAGATAAATTACAAAAATATACATTAACACAAAAAATAAATTATACGAAGCTCGGAAGCAAGCGCAATAAATAACTCAATTAATAAATAAACGGCGGGAGTAAATTCTGTATTTTTATATAAATTGTTGCACACAAATTTCAGAGTCCACTAGGTCAGAAAATAGAACTCTCTCTCTCTCCCTCCATGTTCGTGTCATAGTTCAGGTTATTCCCTGCCCATCATTCATCTACCTCGATTAATTTACTTCTGCCTGTCTGTCTGCCCGTCTGTCTGTCTGTCTGTCTTTCAAGCTGTCTACCTGCCCGTCTGCCTGTCTGTCACTCGTACCTTCTTCCTCGAATATTTGCATCTTCCTTAATTTTTTTTCATCTCTACGTATCACAAAAACCTGGTCATAGATAGTTGTATATGGATAAGTGAAGATGAAGAGTAGTTTACGAAATGATAAGAAGATACATATAAAGAGCAATAGATAGACAGATAGATAGATATAGATAGATAGATTGGTAGATGGAGATAGATAGATGGGTAGATGGAGATAGATACAGACAAACAGATACTTAGACAGTTATATAGTAAAAAAATATACAGACAAATGACTTAATTAGATGAAGAAAAAATGACAAGAGAGAGAAAGAGAATCAAGTAAGAGGAAAATAAAGAAAACAAAAGCTTCTGACATGACAAAACAACAACAACAATAACACATTCAATTTTATGCGTCTTCCTATTGTATTGAAGTTTTCCTCGTTCATTTTTTCCAGCACATCAATTACATTTATTAATACATTAGCTGCCCTCCCTTGTTTTCTTTTCATTCGCTTTCTTCTCGTTCTACCTCGCTCTACCTCGGGCAGTTTTAATCACACTTTTACCCTCGGCTGTGTTCCTTTCTCTGTATGTCTCTCTCTTCCTCCGCCTGTCTGTCTGTCCATTCGTGTTATCCTTAACAGCGTTTTTTCTTCATTTTTTATTGGTATGTCTTTCTTCGTAGCTGTCTCTGTATTTTATCTTTTTTTCTTTATTTTCTCTTCTTCCTCTCTATACCGCGTCTAGTTCAGTATTTAAGTTTTCAGTAACCCTTCCTTTTTCATGCTCTATTTTCAGCTTTCCGTACCTATTGCATGAAGCTAGTCTCATCATCGGTAACAATACCTCTTTCTAATTAACCAGATCATTTTTTTTCAGCCTTCAATCCGATTCTCTGGAATATAGAAGCCATTTACATTCGACTCCAATTCCACTGTTCTTCACCTCTTCGTTCCTTTTGCCTTTCCATCCCTTATAACCTCAATTTACTCATCTATTTGTCTGTGCTACGTTCCTTTTTTTCCTTTCCCCCTTCAAATTTCTTTATTCAATGTTATTCATCTTTCTTTCCTAACTTTTTAAACTTCCATTCCTTTGACCACGTCCTTGCCCAGCCCCCTCCTTTCTTCATTCTCAGGCACTTTCCTTCCCAAACTCATACACATTTCATTATCAGTAACCCATTATTTGCTAGTCCATTTCCAGTTTCTACCCCATATTCATATTTTAAAGCACCTCCCTGTTTCTTTTATAATGCCTTTTTCTTTTGTTTTACCCTTTCCATTTCGTTCCAGCATATTTTTCCTCTCATATAAATTTATCGTCACTTTCCTAAAATTTTTCCTCTTCCATTCTCCGTATCTTTTCTCCTACCAATATTTTTTTTTAAAGTCTTTCCTTCGTTTCCATATCCCGTTTTCCCATACCATTCCCTTTACCAATCTGTCTTTCTTTTCTCTGACCAATATTCTTTTCTTTTTAATAGTCTTTCTCTCGCTGCCACCTTCCCCTTGCCCTCCCTTCCCCGACCTACCAATCCAACTCTTTCATTCATTTTTTTTTTCAATTACATAAGCCGTTTCAAGCTTTGTGACCTGCACGCCAACACTCACTTCCTTCCTTCCTTCTCTTTATTATATTTTTTTGCTTCTGTTCCTCTTCCTGCTTCCTCCTTTATTTTGATTTTTCCGTTCGTCTTTTCAGTTTTGTGTTTTTATTTCAGAGAGGAATTCTTTTGATTTTTTTTTCTCTTCTTCTACCTTTTCTGCTTTTCCTTCGTCTTTTTCTTTTATTGTTCTTCTCGTTTTTGTTGTTGCTCTATTTCTTTTTTTTCTTCATTATTTTGTGTTAATTTTTCTCTTTTTCTTCTTCTCCTTCGTCTTTTCCTTTTCCTTCATCATATTCTCCTTCGTTTTCTTCTTTTTCTTCTTCACATTCTACTTCGTCTTCTTCTTTTCTTTCTTCATATTCGAGTTCGTCTTCTTCTTTTCCTTCTTCATATTCGAGTTCGTCTTCTTCTTTTCCTTCTTCATATTCTTCTTCGTCTTCTTCCTTTTCTTCTTCATATTCTCCTTCGTCTTCTTCCTTTTCTTCTTCATATTCTCCTTCGTCTTCTTCCTTTTCTCATTCATATTCTCCTTCGCTTTCTCCCGTTTCTTCTTCATATTTTCTTCTTCTTTTTCTTATCCTTCTTTTATTCGCCTCATTTTTTCACTTTCTCTTCCTTTGGTCAGAAAGAAATACACCGGACATTCAATTTTTCCCCTTCTCCTCCTTCACCTCCTCGTCCTAGTCCTCCTCTTCCTCCTCCTCCTTCTCCCCTAAGTCAAACACTCTACTCAAAGTCTCAGGCGGGTCTCTGTCTCCCCAACTCCCCGCCACTAACTTTGTTTCTCCCATTTTTTCTCCCCTCCCCTTTTTTTAGACACATTTTTTTTTTAACATTTTTTTCACTCTGGCTTTGTTCCCCCTTTTACTTTATTTTCAGAGATTGACTTTTTCTCTCTCTCTCTCTCTCTCTCTCTCTCTCTCTCTCTCTCTCTCCCATTCAACCCATCACAACTTTTTGATTCAAGAGTTCATTCACAAAGGGTCTCAAACATTATTTTTTTAGACTCTTCTTCCTCTTCCCCTTCCTCCTATTCCCCCTCCTACTCCTCTGTTTTTTCTCTTATTCTTATTCTTCATATTCTTCCTAATCCTCTTTCTCTTCCTTGATCCTCATAACCTTCCTTCCTCTCCTATTCCTCCTCACAATTCTTATCCTCTTCTTCGTCCTCTTCCTCCTCCTCATCATCATCATTTTCATCATTAACTCATCTTCCTCTTTCTCTTCTTCCTCCTCCTTTTCCTCCTCCTCCTCCTCCTCCTCCTCCTCCTCCTCCTCCTCCTCCTCCTCCTTCGTTCTGGGGTCAGTGCCGGAGTTGTCGAAAGCATTTCATTAGAGAGCAAGAGGTTTTTTTCCCTCCTCCCCTTAGCGAGGCAGAAAAGGAAGAACTCAACGAAGACAGCCTATTGAGCCGCCGAGAGAGAGAGAGAGAGAGAGAGAGAGAGAGAGAGAGAGAGAGAGAGAGAGAGAGAGAGAGAGAGAGAGAGAGAGAGAGAGAGAGAGAGAGAGAGAGAGAGAGAGAGAGAGAGAGAGAGAGAGAGAGAGAGAGAGAGAGAGAACAAATATTTTTCTATCTCAAACACACACACACACACACACACACACACACACACACACACACACACACACACACACACACACATGTACGTTTAGCACTTCAAAGGAATGTTTACTTCCTCTCTTCTATGAGAAACAAGGCACGTGGAGAGCGAGAGAGAGAGAGAGAGAGAGAGAGAGAGAGAGAGAGAGAGAGAGAGAGAGAGAGAGAGAGAGAGAGAGAGAGAGAGAGAGAGAGAGAGAGAGAGAGAGAGAGAGAGAGAGAGAATGATAAACTGGTGGAATATGAACTATGTGACGCTGAGGGGAGGCAGGAGGAAGGAGAGGTAAAAGGGGAGGGAGAAGGGAAAGGAAAGGGGCAGTGGGTCGAGATATTACTTTTCCCTATGTTGGTCGGGAAGCGGGAGGAGGGAAAGAGCTATTAATTAAGGAACCTGGGAAGGAAGTGGAAGAGGAGAAATCGGAGATGAATGGAGAGTACGTAGGAGAAAGGGAAGAAACATGGAAACAGGGAACATAAAAGGAAAGGCAGCAGAGAGCCTACCGACTGACTCATTACGATGTTGCCCACTCTAGGGATGTAATCTGCTCTATGGTCGCCATGTGAATGCAGAGCAAATTAAAGTATGTACTACTTCTGCAAGACGGTTGCTCCTTTTTTCGAACGCCTTGGTTTGTAAATAATCTCCTAATATCTGTGCTAGAGAGCCTCGCCTGTATAGGTAGACTGTTGTTTCTAGGTCTTGCGTTAGTTTGTAGCTCAAAGAAATAGGAGTGATCGACGTAAACTTGATTTCTTCAGAAACTTGAAGAACTAAATCAAATTTCTTCGTAAGATTCTCTTCACAAGCGAAACGAGGACGAGTAATTCTTCATAGAGCTGAATGGAACAATTTTCGCAGCACGTCGCTGAACTCGTTCCAGTAATCCAATATCCTTCCTGTAATTAGGAAACCCGAACTGCACCACATGTTCCTGGTGATGGTTCACCATTGAGTAATATAAAGACAACAAATTCCTTCATCTGATATTTGTATTTCCTCGGTATGAACACGAGCAACTATAGTATTGTTATACGTTAATTTGGAATGTTTTCTTCGTTTCAGGTCAATGCTGATGGTGACTCTAAAATCCGATTTCTCGTGCACGACCTGCAGAGGCTCTCCATGCATCCAGAAATAGCAACCCTACATATGTAGGGTTGCTATTTCTGGACCCCTAGTGCATGAATTTACACTCGTCAATGATGGACGATATTTGCCATTTTTCAGAGGAAAAGGAAGGGAAGGAGGAAGAGAATGAATTACGGAGCAAAGAGTGAAAGACAGAATGAAGAAAAAAAGTTTAGGAATAAGAAAAGGAATCTGAATGGAGAGCAAATGACACGGGGAGAGAGGGGTGAGAGGAAAGGGCAGTGGAGGGGAATTGTAAAGGAAAGGGGAGTCGAGGGGAAGAGGGTAGGGGAGATGATTTAATACAGAGTGGGTAGAGAAAATGTATAGGCAGGGAGGGGTGGAAAAGAGGATAAAGCACAACGGAGGAAGGGGAATGAAAATGGGGACATGGGAAAAGTTATGAGAGAGAGAGAGAGAGAGAGAGAGAGAGAGAGAGAGAGAGAGAGAGAGAGAGAGAGAGAGAGAGAGAGAGAGAGAGAGAGAGAGAGAGAGAGAGAGAGAGAGAGAGAGAGAGAGAGAGAGAGAGAGAGAGAGAGAGAGAGAGAAAAGAAGAAGGAACAAGAGCAGCTGAAATAGATGAAAGGAGATAGGCCTACAATTTCGATGAGGGAGGAAAGGAACAAAAAAAAAAAGAAAAGGAAAAAAGAAGGGGGAGAAGATACGTGAAAGAAAATAAAGAAACAAAGATAAAGATAAAGTAAAGAAGTATGTAAACAAAATGACGTATAAATAAAAAGAAATAAGGAGTTGAAAAAAAGATGAGGCGAAAGACGAGGTCAAAAAAAAAAAAGGAGAAAAAGAAAAAAATAAAGTTAACGCTAGAAGGAATATTATGGGAAGGGGAGGAGGAGTAAGAGGAGGAGGAGGAGGAGGAGGAGGAGGAGGAGGGGAAGGCAGAAGGAAGATGAGGGACTATTTTTGGAAAGAGAGGAGGGTGAGAAGGAGGAGGAGGAAGAGGAGGGGGAGGAGGAGGAGGAGGAGGAGGATGAAGAGGCGAATGAGAACAACGAGGAGGAGGAGGAGGAGAACAAGGAGAGAGAGAGATGGAGATAATAGGGAAGACTACATTTTAGGAAGAGAAAGAGGAGGAGGAGGAGGAGGAGGGAGGGTAGGAGGAAGTGGGGAATAGTTTTGGAAGAGAAAGGAGGAGAAAGAGGAGGAAGAAAAGAGAAGAGGGACAAGAGAAAGCAAGGAGTAGAAGGAGGAGGGGAGGAACTAGAGGGGATAGTTTTTGGAGGAGAGAGAAGGAGGAGGAAGAAGAGAAGAGGAAGAAGAAAAGAGAAGAAGAGAGAGAGGGGCGACTACTACTTTTGGGAAGATGGGGGGGAATGTGGGGAGAGAAGGGGCGTGGGGGGGGGGGGGGGGGGGGCGGGGTATTGATCAGAGCTCCATGTCGGCCACGCCTGTATGTGGTGCTCCCCACGCACACACACACACACACACACACACACACAGTACATCTTGTCCAATTCCACGCAAGCTTAATCTTTCCACACACACGCTCACGCACAAGCACACACACACACACACACACACACACACACACACACACACACACACACACACACACACACACACACACACACACACACACACACACACACACACACAAGCACGCACTAATTACAAGCACATAAGAAACTAAGGGAAAAAATGATAAAAAAGAAAATAGAAAGAAAATTAAACTACAAAAATGAAAACAAGAGAGAGAGAGAGAGAGAGAGAGAGAGAGAGAGAGAGAGAGAGAGAGAGAGAGAGAGAGAGAGAGAGAGAGAGAGAGAGAGAGAGAGAGAGAGAGAGAGAGAAACTAACTTTTCAAATTAGCGAAAGAAAAACATAACATAATGAAACAAGAACATAATAATGACGAAAGAGAGAAGTAAACGGAAGGAGAATAGGGGCACGAAGAAGAACGGAGAGGAGGAAAAACGGGATAAAGAGGAGATGGTCAAGAAGGAAGAGAGGGAAAAGAAGAGGAAGGTGAAGAGATGGAGGATGAGGTACATATAGCAGGAGAAAGATGAGGAAAAGGTCGATGATAGGGGTAGACATGAGGGCGAGGAGATGATGTAGAGAGGCCAGAGCAGGTGAAGAAGGAGAAAAGGGAAAGACGGAAGAGAAACAACCAGAAGAAAATATATACAAAAGGAAATAAGACAGATATTACAATTCCAAGAGTAGGAGAAGGAGGAGGAGGAGGAGGAAGATGTGCAGAAGAAGAAAATCGAAGAGGAGGAAGACGAAGATGAGGGTAAACATGAGACTGAGGATATAACGTATAGGACCAGAATCATGTGAAGGAGGACAAAGTGGAGGAGGAAGACAAACAGACGATAGGAAGACGAGAGATCGGAGGAATGTAAGTAAAAGAAGAAGACTGGAACGGAGATAAAGAAAAGAAACAATACAATAAAAACGAAAAAATAAATCTTGCTACCACATAAAGAAAAATATCAACTAAACCAAAAATCTATAATAACTAAGTAAAAAAACGGATTAAACAAAAAAATATATATGCAGAAAAAAGACTCTTGCTTCTACATAAACAAGTAAGTCAAACAAAATCTCAAATCTAGAAAGTAAAAAAAAAAGTAATATTTAGACCAGCTGTTCATATTAAAACACCTTTTCTACCTTTTCAAACTCTTTTCTAGTTGATCCTGTTTCTTTATTTTCTTTATCTTTTTTTCATTTTCCACATAATAGAGTGTGATGTTTATGCGAGAATATATTTTTTTCTCTCAAAACTTTACTCTCTCTCTCTCTCTCTCTCTCTCTCTCTCTCTGTCCGGCTTGTCTGTGTCCTAATTTATGTCGCGACCTAATTTACCATGACTCTTCTTCCTCGTGTGTGTGTGTGTGTGTGTGTGTGTGTGTGTGTGTGTAAGAGTTAAATCTCTCTCTCTCTCTCTCTCTCTCTCTCATCGTCACCAACACTTCCCTCTACTTCCTTTCTTCTCCGTCCTACTTTTTGCCCTGAGCACGATTTTCCAACCTTCCGTGTTTCTCAAGGTAACACCCGAAAAACACCTTCCTTCTCTCCTTTCCTTTCCTCCACACGTGCTGTTATCAATGGTTGGGCTCCACTGCATGGCTCATAAACTCGCTAGTGCTTCGATATCTTAAAACCATCCCGCATTTTCATTGAACTCTTTTTCGCTCTCGTTGAATTCCACATACGTAACCTCTGATTACATATTTATCCCCTTATTTGCGTCATACAACTACTAAGAGAAATATCAATACGTTGGGTGTAGCTACTAACCCGTAAAGCTTATAGGGAATAGTGTTTCGCTTGCAGGTATTGTTAGAGCATGTCAAGGGAATGATGTAGGATGAGAGAGCTTGTATTATTTAAGAGTGGCCGGGGAAACAGTTCTTGATTCATTCTGCTTATAGGGAACAGTGTATCGCCGACTGATATTGTTAAAACCGATGTCAAAGGAATGGTAGAGGAGGAGACAGCTTGTAGTATTTACGTCAGTGTCCGGGAAAACAATTCTTGACTCATTCTGCTTGTAGGGAAGTGTATCGATGACTGATACTGATAAAACCGATGTCAAGGGAATGGTTTAGAATGAGATAGCTTGAATTATTTGTGCAAGAGTAGTCGAGAAAAAACGAATCCTGAATCATTCTGCTCGTAAGGAACGGTGTATCGATGACTGATATTGATAAAACCGATGTCAAGGAAATGGTTTAGAATGAGATAGCTTGTATTATTCCAGTAGGAGTGGTCGAAAACTAAAACAATTCTTGCCTCATTCTGCTTCTCACCTTTATGCGAGTTACCCTGACAGACACAGACACTAACAGACGATTAGAGGCCTTTCTTTACTCCTGGCACGACTCTCACGTATTGGTTACCTAGACAGACGGACACTAAAACAACATCCACTCTCGCCAAGAAGCTTAAAGCACCTACTGAGCGTCTTACTCTGGCCCTCACTTCCAGGTTGCAAGCGCTCACTGACGTAGACACAGACACACACTTTCTCTCTTCCAGTCTGTCCACACGTATGTAGGCTTATGCGCATACAGTCTGACCCTGGCTCTTGTTTCTTGGTTGTGTTCCCTTACGCAGCCAAATAAACGAAAACAATTGTGGTGTTCTCTTCCCGGTTATGAGCAAGTGTTTAGTGGACTTTTCATTTTCCACAATTATTTTATTTTGCCCTTGAACGCCACGATGAGTTTCCTACTAATAAAGAACGACTCTCACAACATAAAATAGAGCAAGTTAAGGAAGTCACTGTAAATTTAGATTACCAGTCCATCTTTTACAGGGATGAAAAAAACCTCAGGACATTTTTCACCCCTTCCAAAACTTTCCTTTATATTTCCAAGCTTGATCTCCACAGCTCTAAAATAAACATCATCTTTTACGGAGATCAAAAGTCCCTGCGCACAATTCAGTTCAACCCTTCAATAATCTCTATCGTCAAAATAAATCAACTGAACTTCACAGCTTTAGACGCGGTAACTCGTAGACATCCTCATCATCATACTTTGCAAACCACAACTTTTTCCACACAAACTACGCAAAAGTACAAGTGAAGCATCATCTTCTGTTGCCCACAAGCCTCCTCTTAATGACCTCTTCCCTTTAGCCCACACGAGGTCGCCGGCGCAGGAGGAGAGAGAAGAGGAGAAGTAAAAAGTAGGAGAGGGAAAAAAAGATCCCCTGACAGAACTGCCCCTCGTAAGGCAGACCGTTCTAGGAGTTTTAACATTTCCTTTTTTTATATATCATAGCGGACGTGTGTGTGTGTGTGTGTGTGTGTGTGTGTGTGTGTGTGTGTGTGTGTGTGTGTGTGTGTGTGTGTGTGTGTGTATTCGCCTGTTTCGACGTGGACAGAATTCCTTTCAAACATTCAAGGGAAAACCGACCATCGGGACCAGGATAAAAAAGGAGGAGAAAGAGGAAGAAGAGGAGAAGAAAAAGGAGAAGAACAGGAGGAGGAGGGGGAGGAGGAGGAGGAGGGGGAATGAAAGGTAGGAAGATTTAATGATGAAAAAACTGGAGCAGGGGAACGAGGAGGAGGAAGAGGAGGAGGAGGAAGACGAGGAGGAGGAAGAGGAGGAAGTAGAAAAGAGAGAGAAAGTTAAGAGCGCATGAGTAAGGGGAGGAAGATGGAGAGGAAAAGGAGGCAAACGAGAAACGAAGATAAAAGGAAGAAAAACGAATAAAAAAGAATATATCAGAACAACAAGTGGAGGGAGGAACAGAAGGAGAAAGTGCAACGGGAAGCAACTAAGAAAGAAAATGAAGATAAAGAAATAGAACAGTAACAAGGAAAAAGAAAGATGTATAGTAAATAATTCTACTAAGGACATTTTTTCATTATTATTTAGTGTTCTTTTTTTTTCATTAATATTTAGCGGGTATTTTTTCATCAGTCTTCCTTTTCTTTGCCCCTGAGCTGCTTCCTTAACTGTAAAAAAAAAAAAAAAAAGAAATACCGACAGTTCAAATTATAACCCAAACTTAACCTAGCCTAACTTGACGCTAATCATAAGCAAATCAACGCATAATGTATTTTCAAAACATGCAAGGCGCCGGACAACAATCCTATTACGTCCATCTTTGAGGTGATTTACATAAGTTTACGAGAATGAACAACATCTCTCTCTCTCTCTCTCTCAGCTGACATTCTCCTTGAAGCATTATTTATATTTCACTTTCCTCCTCCTTCTTCGAGCCTGCCATTAGCAACTCAGGTAATCCACTTCCCCAGGTGAGCGAGGCCACAGTTTCTGCCACTCCTACAGGTACGTAAAGACCCTAGGAAGAAGATTATTTTAGAGCAAGGGAGACGGCTCAAGGGCAATAAAAAAGGGAACAAAAAACCCGCTAGACGCTGCTTCAATAAGAGGAAACAGAAAAAGAGGCCAAAAGATGTTCCAAGTTACTTTTTCTCAACCACTCTAGCGTGAGCCTGCCTACACTTCTTGTAATCCATCGCTAATCCACAATATAAAGTGACTAGGAATGGGTTTGTGTAGGTGTATATATGAAGTTAAAAGGTTTTGAGTGTGTGTGTGTATGTGTGATTATTGTAGTTGGTGTTGGTGTTGGTGTTGGTGGTAGGTGTTTATGAGTATGAATTTGAAGGGTTTTAACTGGGTGTGTATGTGTGATTATTTTTGTTGGTGGTGTTGGTGTTGTGAGAGTGTGTAATTAGTCTGTCATTTTCAGTATTACCAAAGAAAACAAACGCACACACACACACAGACGAATAAAGACGTAATCTGCCCCTTTTTCGCGATAGTTAAACATGTGTAATCTCACCTAATGACTCGACGAAGTAAAGACGGAAGAAAGTAAAGAAGAAAGGAGTTATGACAAGAAGGTGAAAAAATATGAAGAAAAGATAATACTTGTCAGAAATACTTGTGTTAAAAAATACTTGTTAAAATACTTATGTTGAAAAATACTGATGTTTAAAAAGAAAATACTTATGTAAAAAAAAGAGCTGTAAAGATAAAAAAAAAAGTATAAGTGGACGTTGTGTGTATTTGTTTTACCAATAGAAGGAAAAAAAAATAAAGTTCACTAACAAAGAATATGCTTCAGAAAATACTCCACTTCAACTCCTTTCAACCAATTACATCTCTCTCTCTCTCTCTCTCTCTCTCTCTCTCTCTCTCTTATCTCACATGTCTAAACTTCCTTCCTCTTCCTCACCATCTTTTCAATGACAGCTTTTCCATTTTACTACACACACACACACACACACACACACACACACACACACACACACTCAGAGGCATGACACGAACGCAACAACCTGCCCAAGACACCTATTCCTCCTCCTCCTTCTCCTCCTCCCCTTCTCCTTCCTCCTCCTCCTCCTCTTTCAAGTGTTCCCTCAGGAGCCCCACGACTCTGCAACACAACGATCAATAACACAATTAGTAAGACTGCCCTTCTTCCCACACTCTCCCTTCCTAATTCTCCACTTCCTCTTCCTCATCCTGTTTCTTTTTCTTGTTTTCTTTTTTTTCCTTCTCTTCCTGATGTTTTCTTTCAATTATACATTTTTTTGTGGCTTTTCCTTCTCCTACTGCTCTACTTCCTCCTCCTCCTCCTCCTCCTCCTCCAGCTGATTCTTCTTTCTTCTTCCTATTATTTTTTTATTTTGTTTCTTTTCCTTCTCCTCCTCCTCTTCCTCCTCCTCCTTCTCCTCCTTCTCCCCTTCCTCCTCTTCCTCCTCCTAAGGATCTCTTGACCTTTCCCGAACCAATATGTTTTGTCAGTTGCCTTAACCTTGCCACACACACACACACACACACACACACACACACACACACATATACCCCCTCCCCCCCACCACACACACGCTGCCGCACACACACGAGTAGAAAAAGAGTAAAGGAAATAATTATTGGAGACTCTTCATCTGTCAACGCGATCATTAAGGACGAGAAACGAAAAAAGAAAATGAAGAGGGGGACCGGCAGCGCATCTACAGTGATTAATTAGGCCATTAGTTAAGAGACAAATGAGGTCACGTGGTCGAAGGGATTTTTGTGGAGACGAAATTAACGAAAAAAAACAAAAACAAAAAAAAACAAGGTAAAACAAATGAGTATTCTTAAGATGTGGTTTGCAAGAGTAAGTTAATATGAGAGAGAGAGAGAGAGAGAGAGAGAGAGATCAAGTTCCTATGTAAATTCTAATAAAAACCTTCATGTGTAATCCAATATATATAGACTCTCTCTCTCTCTCTCTCTCTCTCTCTCTCTCTGCCCCCCCCCTTAACCTCATTCAAATAGGCGGCCGCGTGTATTGCTAACCAAAGCCGACTTGCACGGTTTTTCGTCCTTCACTCTATAATCATTACCTGTCTTAGGCTGACAGGTAGGCCTACACGCAGCAGAATAGACCTAGAAGGGATGGCGAATAAGGGGGCAAGGGGAAAGGGAGAGAATGAGGGAGCGTGTGTGTAAGGGGAGAATGGGAATGCGTAGTTAGGTGACTTTGGGTGGGTTATGAAGGATCGGGTAGCAAGGTGGAAGGAGGAGGAGGAGGAGGAGGAGGAGGAATGGATAAGGACGTGTGGGGGAGAGAGGAAAGGAAGTGGAAGAGGGAATAGGGGAAGAAAAATATAGGAAAAGTTAGGTTAGTGTAAGGAAAAGAAGAGGGGAGATAAAAGGGAAAGAGAGAGAAGGACGGAAGGAGGAGGAAAGAATAGGGACGTGAAAGGGAGAGATAAAAAAGGGGATGGAAGGAAAAAACGTGGGAATACACGTTTGAGAAGGAGACGGAAGATAACAGAAGAGGAGTGAGGAGAAGAGGATGGAGGGGGAAGGGAAAGAATGGTAAAATCATGAATGAGGGAAAAATAAGTTTCGGGAAAAAGAGAGAGTTTAGTAGAGGAAAAAAAAAAGAAATGGTGTTATTGAGAGGAGAGAAGGTCAATGTTAGGCAGAAAGGATGAAAGGAGAGAGGAAGGAGGAGAATAAAGTTGAGAGAAGGGAAAAGGGAAAGGTGTGAGAAGGAGGGAGCGAGGTTGGAAAAGGAAGGTGCAGGGGGGGGGGGGAGAGAGAGAGAGAGAGAGAGAGAGAGAGAGAGAGAGAGAGAGAGAGAGAGAGAGAGAGAGAGAGAGAGAGAGAGAGAGAGAGAGAATCAACAATTTGGTAGAGAGATTGTGAGTAAAAGTATGTGTGTGTGTGAGTGTGTGTGTGTGTGTGTGTGTGTGTGTGAGAGAGAGAGAGACAGAAAGAGTTTGTGTTGATGCTGCGTCAATATGGTGTGTTTGTGGTCTTTTTAAAATTCTCGAAACAAACATGGAATTTAAACAAAAATCAACGCATGCATTTTAAACGAACACACACACACATACACACACACACACACACACACACACACACACACACACACACACACACACACACACAGACACACACACACACACACAGACACACACACACACACACACAGCACAGCACATCATTTACAGTACATGAACCACTCTTATGTCCCTTCTTTTTTCTCTTTCATTATCTCCGCTTCCTTCCTCTACAAAAATTACATAAGAACCACCAGTCGCCGCCAGCAAGTCGCCTCTCTCCGCCTCTCTCTCCCACACTCTTTCTCTTCTCCTCCTCTATTCCTCTCACTCCTCCTCTTGCTCCTCCTCTCGCTCTCTCTCCTCTTTTAGGCTCTAGGGTCGAGAATAATTCGAGACAAAAGGCTCTCAACGGCTTAATGTAATTTCCTGAGGGTGGAAAACTTCTGCAGCAGATTAGGAGTGAAAGAGAGAGAGAGAGAGAGAGAGAGAGAGAGAGAGAGAGAGAGAGAGAGAGAGAGAGAGAGAGAGAGAGAGAGAGAGAGAGAGAGAGAGAGAGAGAGAGAGAGAGAGAGAGAGAGAGAGAGAGAGAGAGAATATATTGTTACTAACTGTTGACTTTCCTTGTGTTGTTGATCTTTAGTCCTGATCATTGTGGTAGGGAAGAAAGAAATTAGTAGGATAGTTTTATTTATATTGTTGTGTAAGTAGAATTATTATTATTATTATTATTATTATTATTATTATTACTATTATTATTATTATTATTATTATTATTATTAGTAGTAGTAGTAGTAGTAGTAGTAGTAGTAGTAGTAGTAGTAGAAGAAGTACTAATACCAGTAGTAGTAGTAGTGGCAGAAGTAGCAATAGTAGTAGTACTAGTATAGTAGTTAAGTAATAATAGCAAAGAAGACAAAATTGGTGATATGATTTTTATATATTTATTATTCTTCGTATTCTTTTTAGTCTCTCTCTCTCTCTCTCTCTCTCTCTC
The DNA here is from genome assembly GCF_024679095.1 of Eriocheir sinensis. NCBI lineage: Eukaryota > Metazoa > Arthropoda > Malacostraca > Decapoda > Varunidae > Eriocheir > Eriocheir sinensis. Next base: position 2,257,744 of record NC_066529.1, on the reverse strand, counting down.
TCTCTCTCTCTCTTTTCTCCCTACTCCACACACACACACACACACACACACACACACACACAGACAGACAATCCCCGCCATCAAGGACGAATAGCGCCACCCGGAAGTAAACGAACCTGGCGGATGTAATATGAGCTGCCCACCTGCCGGCCCCGCCCTTTGATCTACCTGAGCACCGCAGTCACACAGGTAAGGGGCACTCGTATGGAAGGAAAAAAGGAAAAGAGAAGAGTTTGATCCATGTTTCTCGTTTACTTTTGGTATTTTTATTGGTATTGTTTTTGTGAATTGTATTAGTGTAAGTTAGAGTAAGTTATAATAGTAGGAGTTGCAGTATTAGTATTAGTAGTAGTAGTAGTAGTAGAGGCAGTGGTGGTATTGGTTATAGTAGTGGTGGTGGTAGTAGTAGTAGTAGTAGTAGTAGTAGCAAGTCAACTAAGCAACAAGCGATACTAAAATTTATTATCATTCTTTTTTATTCTTTTATATTTTCACAAACGTTAGCTGTGTGAGTGTTGATAAATACTCGTGAAATAGTTGTTGCACTGGAATGAGTTTTCTTTTCTTTCTCGTTTTCTTCATTTTCCTACAAACATTTTACTGTTACATAATGTGATAGTCTTTTTTTATTCTCTCTCTCTCTCTCTCTCTCTCTCTCTCTCTCTCTCTCTCTCTCTCTCAGGTTACACAATCGTAATAAACTCTACGTTAACTACCAGCCGTGTTTCACTACCTATGAACACACTCAACACCCACTCACCTACCCACACACTCATTCTCTCTCTCTCTCTCTCTCTCTCTCTCTCTCTCTCTCTCAGGCCATTCACTCACCTCCTCCCATTACATATTCTTGGCGAGTCTTTTCCCCCACGTGTCCGGGCACTGAAAAGCGATTCTACTAATATGGAAAATCTAGCTCGGTTCCCTCTACCTCATGCTGACGCTCCCCTCTCTGTTCCCCTTTCACTTCTTTTCCCTTGCGACCTTACACTCATTTTTCCTTACGCTGCTTCATGATAATTTTCCCCTTCCTTCCCGATGCTTTAATCTTGTCCCTCTCTTCCTCCTCTACAGTCCCTTCTTCCTCACGTCCTTTCCTCTCGTCTTTTAAGGTAAACTAAAGTACTGTTCACGCTCCTACCGTCTCTTTCTTGATGTAGCTCCCATTGACAAAGGTACACAGGGATACAAAGAGACTTAAAAGGCAGCCCGTGAGATGTATTCATTAACCATCTGTCCTCCTTTCTCAATGCCTTAGGGTAACCAGGTCCTTTTCTTCCATTCCCTATTGCTGCCTCCGTCTAGTCTTTCATTACCTTTGTGTCTGAGTCCCTTAGAACCCTACGCTTGAAGAGAAATCGCAAACCTTATGCAACGTTTTAATTATTCTTTTTTCTTCTATAGTGTAAAGTCATAACTACTTTTTTTCTTCATCGTTCTTTAGTCTAACTCTTTTCTGGCCTTCTGACTCCCTTTATAATCGTACGTAGGAAGAGAAATCGCCAACCTTATGTAACATTTTCTATAGCTTTTTTTTCATCGTCTGAGTCGAGTCATAGCATCTCCCTTCTTCATCTCTCCTGGCCTATATATATAATAAGGTAACCTAACTACATTTTTTCCTTCTTATATTTCACATTTATCTGGCCTACCCTAAGCTTTCCCTATAGTCTTCACACACTCCTCTCCATCTCTTCTCTCATCTAATTTTCTCTCCGTCTCCCTTCTTTAACATTCTTTTTCCTTACGATCATCCTTTCTCGTATCCTATTCCACCTTCTACCCCATGATCACCACTCCCTCCTCCTGACATTCTACTCCCACGAAGCCTTACATATTCCCCTCCATCCATTCCGCATCCTCTCCTCCTTTATTATAAATACGCTGACCTACAAACACCTACTATCTCTCCCTTTCCTCCTATCTTATTCCCCCTCACCTTACTCCTTACCCTCACAGCATCTCCCCTCTTCATCCCACCTGGCCTTTATATAATACGGTAACCTTCACATCTCACCCTCCTAGCTTCTACTAACCCACAGACACCCCCCCATAACCCTCTCTTTCCCTGCTGTTCTCCCTCTCTCTCATTCTCCTCTCTCACCCAATCCTGGCGAACCTCAACCCATCGTAACCAGAGCGAAATGTAATTAGTTGAGCTCGATCCACGGCGGAGATTTATGAAGCGGGAATGACCAGGTGAACGCATTTCGGGCACCCTGGCGTCTTGGGGGAAAGGGAAGGAGGTGGAGGAGGACGGGAGAGGGGAAGAGGAATGGGGAAGCAGCGGTATGAGATTCTGGCGTGGCTCGGTAGGATCAAAACAGACTACTCCACCTCCGCCCTGTCGCCTCCCAGATTTATTCCTCACCCAGATTGCTCCTTCCGTATATATCCTTCCTCAGGTTTTATTCCGTCTTGATATAAGGTTCTGAGGTGAGCGTTGGAGTGTGTGTTTTAAGCTTATGAAAGGACGAGAGGGGAAAGGATTGAGAGAGAAGGTAAAAGGGGAGCAGAGGGAAGAGTGTGACAGAAAGTAAAGCTATGAAAGGAAAGGAGACAAATGGGAGAGTCGTGGAGAAATAAGGAAGTGAAAGGAAGTTTTTATGGTGATAGACTGTGTGTTTTAAGCTGATGAAATGATGGGAGGAGAAATCTGAGAAAGAGAACGAAGGTAAGACTAGGGAAGAAAAGATGAGGAGAGGAGAGGAGAGGAGAGAGATAGTATGACAGGAAAGAAAGAGACAGAAGCAAAGGAGATAAATATGAGACAACGGGAGAAGTAAGGAAGTGATGAGAAATTGAAGAGATGGTAAAATATGAATACGAAAAACTAAAAACGAAAACAGGAGAACGTAGACGAAAGTATGAGAGGCAAGGAGAGGAAAACACATAAAAAGAAATGCAAGTGAAGGAGTGTCAAAAAATTGGGATAAAAATATCTAAGAAAAAAGTAGCAAAAGGGAAAAGGGAGGAGGGGGGGTGATGAGTAGATAATATAGTAGAGGAGGGAAATAGGAACAATGAAAGAAAGAGAAGACGAAAACACGAGGCAACAGAAGGAAAGACATTAAGAGTAACATGCAAGTACCTCTCCCCCCTCTCTCTCCTCTTGACCTGTACCCCTCCCCTACCTCCTACCCTCCTACGTCCCTCACCACCATGCCCTACCACATCTCCTCCTCCTCCTCCTCCTCCTTCTCCTCTTCCTCTTCCTCCCCGCCCTCCTACCCCGGCCACTGCCCCGCCTCGCACTTGGTCAAGGTCACCCGGCCACTGCCGCGTAAAAGCCGAAGGTCAAAGGTCACGAGAAGGCCAAGAAAGACAGGCAGGCAGGCAGGCAGGGGCGGTTACATGCGTGTGTGTGAGTATGTGTGCGTGTATGTGTGTGTGTGTGTGTGTGTGTGTGTGTGTGTGTGTGTGTGTGTGCAATCGGTCGAGAGAACACACACACACACACACACACACACACACACACACACACACACACACACACACACACACACACACACACACACACACACGCACCCACACGCACTGTATCTGCTCACCAACTGCAAGTAAAACCAAGATAAAACCCGATCCAAACACAAACACACACGCGTACATACACACAAACAAACACAAGCACCACCTCCCACCTCCTTCCCTTCCCCTCCTCCTCCTCCAATGATGTGTCTGTCTGTCTGTGTGTGCGCGCGACTCAATGAAGAGCAGCCATGAAAATAATAAGTGCCGAGCGGGGATAAATATACACTTTTTATGCTCTCCTTCAACAAGCGGCGAAGCAATACTTTTATGCCTCATTCACAGGCAGGATTCTTTCGTAATTTGGACCGCGTCAGAATGCACGAGTGTTGACGAGTTGAAGGTCAGAGGTAGAGGACGTGAAGAAGGAGAAGGGAGGGAGAGGGGGAGGGGAAGGAGCGGGGAAGAGAGTGGGAGGGGGAAGAGTGCGGGGTAGTAGAGTAGGAATGAGATATGGATGAAGTGAGTGAGAGTGAAGTGAATGATAGAGGAAGGGAATGAAGGAGAAAATGAAGGAAGAACTAGAGACTGAAAGGAAGAAAGGAAGGATAAAAGGAAGGGAATAAGGAAGTAGGATGATGAACGGTAAAAGATTGAAGGAAAGGAAAGGAAAAGACGTAAGAAAAGGGAAAGAGACTGGATGTGAAAAACTGCTGGGAAAAAAGGAGGAAGAATGTGAGAAAGGAATTAAAGGAAGGAGGGCGGGAAATATCCAGGTAAAAATAAGGAAGTGAGAAAATTTAGTGCTGGAAAGATACACATTTCTAAAATATGAAAATAAAAAAATATACACAATAAACACTCAAGCATACATTAAAGGAAAATACTGAAGCTTAATATGTCCAATAAACAAAAGCTTCCCATATATTATAAATCTAACAAGGCGTAGACATAAAAGACAACCACCTAATCTGAAATCTGCTACCCTAGTAATCTGAATCCTTTATCCCTCTTCCAACAGACCAGTGACTTGCTACTACAAACACCTTCCTCAGCAACACAGCCTTTGGTGAGCAAGGTAAGAAAAAACGTAAATATATTAGGTGATGAACAGATAGCTAGCTTGGTATGAGAAGGGGCAATATAATGTAGACAAAATAGAAAATAGATAGATTGTTAAGTGAGGAATTATCTACAGAGTGAAAGAAGTAATTGCCGTGGTAAAAAGGTGAAAGGTAAGGTAATTAGGTGAGGAGCCAGGTAGTGCGTGTGTAGGTACGAAGGTAGACAGGCATGCAGGTAAGTGGGTAAATAGGTAACAGTCACGCGATCCCTAAGGCAGGAGGTAGGTCTCAATTGGAAGATCGGTCGGACACGGAAGGAGGAGCGGACGGATGAACACACGCACACACACAAAAAGAAAATTACAAATCCACACATGTTTTCTTCTCACGTTCATCATTTAAGATTATATTCTGAAACATTTCGTCGCCCAAGTACACATGTTTAACAAAGCTTTCATAGTAGGAGTTTAGGGCCTTTTCAGAGATAGTTTTATGACCCTGGTGGTAGTCTGACCCTTCCTCTGTGCCATGAACCTTAACAACCACTCATTATAACCCTACTGATCGTCTCTTTAGCCCTTGCATATTGTTGATGTAAGAGGTGGAAGAGTCTAACAAAAACGACATTAGAGTTTTTAAAGACGAAATCATCTTACAAAGTGATTTCAGGGCGGAGCATAAAATTGAACTGCACAAACAAATAAAAAAAAGAAAATTGGTAGAAGTAAAAGCTATTAGTTAGCATTTAAAGACGTTAGTTATATCAGTGAGCAGGACAGGTCACGAAAGGTGCTGGTGGTGGTCGTGTGGTGGTGGTGGTGGTGGTGGCGTTGGTATGTGGTTCAATGTGTAGAAGTAATAAGTTAAGTAGGAATGAGAAGGAGGAAAGAGAAAAAATAAGGAAGATGGAAAAAGAACCAAGTAAGGAAAAACAAGGAAGATAAGATAGATAGGGAATGAAGAGAGGAAAAATGATAGATAGATATGACTTACTCCTTAGAAATAATAGGAGGTGCAGAGGAAAGAAAAGAAGGAAAGAAAGCTGATAAAAGAATTGAAAAGAATCAATAAAATAAAATAAAAGATATATAAGATAGAAAGAGAATGAAGAAAGAGAGGAAGAACAGATAGATCGAGGGAGGAATGTAAAACGAAAGTGGAGAATGTAAGAAAAATCAGAAAGAATGTAACAAAGCAAAAGAATACAAGAGAAACAAGAGAACATAAAAGAAATGGAAAGGGGAGGAGGAGGAGGAGGAGGCAGGAAGAGGAAAAGGCTGAGAAAGGCGAACTAAAAGAAAATTATATAGGAAGTTAAAGAAGAAGAAGAGAAGAGACAAAGACGAAGAAAATGGAGCTACACTGAACAGAAATTGAAGAAAAGATGAAAAATAAAACAGAGAGATGAAAACAATATCCCAAGAAAACATTAAACGGAAAGTGGGATTATTAAAGGGGTGAAAATAAGGTAGAAATTAACTAACAGGGATTGAAAATAAAGGAAAAGTGTGAGGAATAGGATTGAAAAGTGTTAAAAAAATGACAGAGAGAGAGAGAGAGAGAGAGAGAGAGAGAGAGAGAGAGAGAGAGAGAGAGAGAGAGAGAGAGAGAGAGAGAGAGAGAGAGAGAGAGAGAGAGAGCAATAAGGAAAGAAAAATATGAAAGAGAAAACTGGCGAAGGTGAGATTGTGCCCTAAGCTCTTTCGTTCCGTCTTCGAGAAAAAGAGAGAGAGAGAGAGAGAGAGAGAGAGAGAGAGAGAGAGAGAGAGAGAGAGAGAGAGAGAGAGAGAGAGAGAGAGAGAGAGAGAGAGAGAGAGAGAGAGAGAGAGAGAGAGAGAGAGAGAGAGAGAGAGAGAGAGAGAGAGAGAGAGACTTAAAAATAAAACATTCTAGGTAGAGAGTAGTAGCAGCTGCAGAAAGAGGAAGCTGCTCTGTCGTGTTAGTAAGCACACTCTGAGGAAAGGAAGGAAGAGGTGAAGGAGGGCAGCGGAGAGGTAATCAGGAGAGAGGAGAAAAGCACAGTAAGTAAGAGAAAGAAAATAATAATTGGGGAAGAATGCGCAGAATTGATTGAGAAAACGAAACGAAGAAAGGAATAAGAAAGGGAGGGAGGGCGGGAGAAGGGGAAGAAAAAGAAAAATCAGACAGGAAGAAGGGAGAGAGAGGGAATGGGAAAGGAAGAAGAGTTTGCAGGAAGAAAGAGAAAAGGGTAGACAGGAAGAAAAGGGAAGAGAAGGGAGGAAGTGAAGATTGTAGCAAATGAAGGGTTGTGGTATGGATAAAAGGAAGAAGGGGAGAAAATAAAGAAAGCAAGGAAGGAAGGGGGAAAAATAATTAAATAATGAAGACAAACCAGGAAGTAAAGGAAAAAGAAAAAGCCGGTATGAGAATATTAGATCGAGAGAATGGTAGATAAGGACGCAAACAATAAAGTAACAGAAAAAGAAAGGAAAGAGTGGGAGTAAAGAAAGTATGTACGGAAGTAAGGAAGTGAATAAGTGATGGATGATGATGGAGGAAGGAAGGAAAAGGAAGAAAGGAAGGAAGGAAGGAAGCAAGATAAGTATACAGAGAAGGAAGGAAGTGATTAAGCAGGTAGGAGAGATAGAAGCAAAGGAAGTATGCAAAGAAGGAAGGAAGAAAGTGAATAAGTGATGGAAGATGATGGAGGAAGGCAGGAAGAGGAAGGTAGGGACGGAGGACGTAATGGAAGTATGCAAAGAAGGAAGGAAGGAAGTGAAGGCAGTCGAGGGGGAAGGAAGGAAAAAGAGTGTGCGGTAAGGAAGGGGGACGGAGCGGGGCGCGACGGAGGGAGGAGCCGCGGCCACGCACCACGCCTGCCTCCACCTGGCGGCCGCGAATTACCTTGACCCACATTCACCCGAGGGGCATTACTTACCTCGAATGTAGGTGTTTATGCAGCTATGTGCGTGCATGTGAGCCGGTGTATATATGTACCTGTGTGTGCCTGTGCGTGTGTGTGCGTGTGCGTGTGCGTGTGTGTGTGTAGGCGTGCATTGATTACGAGAGCATTTCCAGGTGTTATAACCTTGACTACCTGGTCCGTGAATAGATGGCATTCACGCGAGGGTGAAGTGTGGCAGCAAATGCAAGGGGTTTGAGAGGGTGAAAGGTGTAAGGTGATGGGTGAATGGATGCAGGGAGAAGGGAAGGGTGAGGAAAGGTAAACTGTTCGAGGGAAAGTTGCGGAAGAGGTAGGAATTTAGAGTGAGAGGGTGCAGACGAAAGGGTAGGGTGTAAGAAGTACGTGTGAAGGGTGAGACAAGGTGCAAGAGTGGCAGGTGAGGAAGGAAGGATGACAGCGTGAGTGAGTGAGTGAGTGAGGAAAGGTGAGAGGGTGAGAGAGAAGCAGTGGAATGACCTCATATCTACCCAGTCGATTTTACACATGGCTGCTACTACAGTTGTAACTCCTCCTCCTCCTCCTCCTCCTCCTCCTCCTCCTCCACTTCCTCTTCCTCCTCCCCCCCATGCAAGTAACACGAAACAAACATTACACACGGAAGCCCCAAAGACAGGTGAGTAAATTTAGAAGTAAAAAATGGAACGAAAAAAATATTGCAATACTTATCCAGCGTTGCCAAAAGTCACACAACATCCAGCAGCTCAAGTTTTTGTTTTTGTTTTTATTTCCAATCGCACCACAGAAGCAAATTTTGTAGTAGCAGTAGCAGCAGGAGCAGCAGTAGTAGTAGTAGTAGTAGTAGTAGTAGTAGTAGAAGTAGCAGCAGTAGTAGTAGTTGTGGTAATAGTAGTAGTAGTAAAAAAAAAATTAACTAAGAGATAATTCACGGCATCTCTGAAGGCTCCCAAAAAAGTCACCACAAAAAGTCACAAAATCACGTAAAATTCATATAGGAAAAAAACAACAACTTTACGACAACAACAACAACAACAACATCAAAGGAGAAAACTTAAGAAGAGAAGAAAAACAAGACGCAAAAAAAGGGACATCATAAAATACACGTTTACACACTCAAAGCAGAAACGAAGTAGCGTGAAAAGTTTCCAGGTAAGTTGCATTGCTTTCACACACACTCAGGTTAGGTTAGATCACTGGCAACGCGCGCGGAAGGTGCAGCGAGCGCCTCCATGACATAGAGCGAGGAGGCGCGTGTGTTCTCCCTACCGAAGCAAGAGACCGACTGAACTAACTAGCGGTGGCACGGTGGCACAGTGGCCCGCCCTCGTCCTCGCCCTTGCCCAGCCCCTCGCCGCCCCGCCGCCTCGACCCAGACTTCGCTTCCTGTATGGAGGTCGAGTACACACATCCGTATATCGCCGCCCGCCCCGATGCCTCCAGACCCACTTAACCACCCTCCACCTACAACCTACTTCCCTTAAAGGCTTAAAATGTCCATATACTCACTGTTTTGTATTCTTTTCGGTGATACAAGATACACTTCACCACACTCCACCATCAACAGACTCCCTCTAAAGACTCAAAATACCAGATACTCCCTATTTTGTTTTATTTACAGTAATAAAAAGGGGAGTTATGATCTATTTCAAATAACAGTACTCAGAGAACTGGTCAGCGGGGTTACTTTTATCAGGCAACGGACACAGGAGGAGGAAGAGACATACATTGCACGAGTTTTGGAAAGGAAAAGAGAAACATGGAACGAAAGAGAGAGTTCAGCGGGGATCATGTTTCTTAATGGTCCCTCCAAGCGAGAAAAATGAGAAAAAATCACCCCTCACACAAACCATTTCATAATATATATCTAAGCACTTGTGATCAGATTATGTATCATCTATTTTGGGGGGTTTATATCATGGCACAAATTTGGCATGTCGCTGCTACACGGTAAAGCCACAAATTTGGCCCGTTGCTGCTATCGGATTAAATAACAATACTCAGAGAACTGATCATCGGATTTACTTTTCAGCTAACGGACACAAAACGGGGAAGAAACATAGATTACACGAGTTCAGGAAAGGAAAAGAGAAACACGGACCAACCCAATCACTAGAAAAGACGAAAAAAAAAGCTACAAAGAAAAAACCGCGGCAAAATCACTCTCCTTATCCCTCAAATGAACTTAACAGAACGAATGTCGAGTTCTCACATCAATATCTCGTCCACATGCCTCCACACACACACCAGAACAATCCACCTATAATCTACTCGCTCTTAAGGTTCGGAGTAACTTACCTTCGCCTTGTAATTAGAGAAACCTTTGGTCACACTCGAGTTCGTGAAATCCGCTGAGCTTAAAAAGGACGGCATGTACTTACTGCTTCCTTCCCCCTCCTCTGCACCTGATAAAAAAAGGTGCCACACATGCAAGCCGTGTTACCTGTGGTCTGGCCTCCGCTGATCCACCTGTACGCCTGAGCAGCCCACCGGCGTCCACACTCACCTGGAAAGAAAGAAACACCTGTGTGAATATTTATGAGGAAAGAAACCTATGCCACTGTGTCTTGTGTTGTGCTGTGTTGTGAGTGCTCTGTATTTTCAATTGTGCGTGTGTGGGGGGGTTGTGTGTGTGTGTGTGTGTGTGTGTGTGTGTGTGTGTGTGTGTGTGTGTGTGTGTGTGTGTGTGTGTGTGTGTGTGTGATGCAAGGACACACACACACACACACACACACACAGGCACGCAACACAAACACATATCACAGATTCACACTTTTTTCACCCATGTAACATCAAACTACCACATAAACATACACACACATACACACCTCCATTAACATAACCCTTCACCATCATTAGTAAGCACCGCCATTCACCAACACCATCACTATCACCATTAAAAAAAAAGAAGTCTAAAAGGAGACTGCAATCAACTCCGCGCTGGAATCCATGGCTTTAAGTATTTAGAAGTCGACATTTGAAGAACCAAACTTGACTTCCACCAGACAGACAGGAGCCGGAGCAGACACAGGGGAAGGGGAGAGGAAGAGGAAGAGGAGGAGGGGGATGTAGAGAGGAGGGAGAGGAAGGGGAAGACAAGGAGGAGGGGATGGAGAGAAGAGGGAGAGGAAGGGGACTGGAGAGAGGAGGGAGAGGAAGGGGAGGAGGATGAGAAGGGGCTGGAGAGAGGAGGAAGAGGAAGGGGAAGAGGAGGGGATGGATTGAGTAGGAGGAGAAAAGAGAAGGAAGAGGAGAAAGTGTTGGAGAGAGGAGTGGAGCTGGGGAGGAGGAGGAAGAGTTGGAGGGCGTAGAGCAAAACAGATGAGTGGGAAGAGGAGGAAGAGGATATGAAGGAGGAGGAGGAGGAAGAGGAGAAAGACCAAAAAGAAAATGGAAGAGTCTAGAGTGAAGAAAATGATATAAAAAAAAAAGCTGCTAATGACAAAAAGGGAAAAGGAGTGAAAAGAAGGAGGAGGAGAAGGTACAGAGGAGAGAAGGATGCACAAATAGATAGGAGAAAGAAGCTAAAAGGAAGAACAGAAACAGGAATAGAGAAGAGAATGAACAGGAAGAGATAAAAGAAGGAAGAGGTGATGGGGTCGAAAAAAAAAGAGCAGGAAAGTTAAGGAAAAGGAATAATTGATGAAAAAAATGTGAAAAAGAAGAAGAAGGAAAGGGAGGAGTGAGTACGTGTGGAGAAGTGGGACAAAGCTGGAGTTTAGAAAGGGAGGGAGCTATGGAAGGGGGGGAGGGTGCAGTGTGTGTGGGGGGGGTATGGTAGAGAGAGAGACAGAGAGAGAGAGAGAGAGAGTGTGCGTGTGTGTGTGTGTGTGTGTGTGTGTGTGTGTGTGGCTCAATAACACCACTACACTCATTCTTAATTCACGCACTGCAGCAGCAGCAGCGGCGGCGTGGCCAAGGAGAGGCGGGGCGAGACAGAAAGAACGGTCGAACGGAAGAAGAGAAAGAGAAGAAAAAAAGGTGAGGAAGTAAGGAAGGACGCGATTAAATAAGAATGTAAGTAAGTATGTAAGTAAGGAAGGAGGGAGGGAGGGAGGAAGGAGGGAAGGAAGGGAGGGAAGGAGGGAGGGAGGGAGGAAGGGACGGAGTAAGAAAGGAAGGAAGCAAGTAAGTAAGAAAGTAAGTAAGGAAGGAAGGAAGGTAAGAAGGAAGGAAGGAAGGAAGGAAGGAAGGGATAAAGAGTAAAGGAATGACGCAATGAGAGGAAGGGAAGAAAAAAATGAAGAGAACAAGGAAGGAAGGAAGAAAAGGAAGGATGAACAGAAATTTATTAGAAAAACAGGAAGGGTGGAAAAGAAAAAAGGAAATAAAGTAGAAAAAACACATAAAAGACGGACAGAAATAAAGGAATAAACGAACGAAAAAGAATACGACAAAACAGGGGAAGCGATAAAAGAAAGATGGTGGGAAAAAAAGACCGGAATGAAGGAAGGAAATAAAAGAATGGAATAAAAGAAGGAAGGAAGCAAAAGAGGAGGCGACACTACTTTTTTCCTTCTCGCGAGTGACCTAGTTTTCAGGGAGTGGTGTTGCTGGATGTCTGTCTGTCTGTCCGTGTGTTCGTTCTGTGTTGTCTCGCTCATGTTCTGGTGGTGGTGGTGGTGGTGGAGTTGCTGTTGGTAATTAAGAGGAATATCGTTGTTTCTATCATCCCTGTTTCCATGTTACAAAGATTATGATGAAATTCTAATAGATCCATCAAGATGTTTCTCCCTCACCTGTCCCTTTAAAACCAGAAGGTGAATAAAACAGTGGACCAGGATGAGGATGATGGTGATGAGGACGAGGAGGATGAGGATGATGGTGATGAGGACGAGGAGGATGAGGAGGATGGTGATGAGGACGAGGAGGATGAAGATGATGAGGCTGAGGAGGAGGAAGAGGAGCAATTGGATGGGATAAATGATCACAATACTTATAGTTTTGTGCCTTTTTTCACGTTACAAAAATACAGAATAAAAAAAATAATAACCTACAGCATTTATTCAACCTGCTTCGAGTCACCAGGAAGAATATATTTAAATCACAAAAACCGAACACAAATACACCCTTGTAACAGTCGTAACAGTAAAGACTATTCAGTTCAAAAGGGTGCTCGTAAAGTGCGCATATTTTTCGCTTTACCATTAATTGAAAAAAAAAAGTTACCCGCAGCCCCCAAAAATGACCAACAAAAAAAAAAATTCCCCTACGTAGATTTCCACTCACAGAAACGAAGAAAAAAAAAACATACATAAAAAAACACACATTTCAGCCTTACCCGAATTTTTTACTCATTCAAAAAACAACCCAATAAAGGAAAACATGTAAAAACTACCAACATTTTCCTCTTGCCTTACGTAGATTTCCAGTAACAGAAGAGATACAAAGACTACTATGGATAACAGGAAGAGCAAGATAGGCAACGAACAAGTCTGGCACACCGGCGAGGGAGGCAGCAGTTAGCAAGTCCAAAAGAGCAGTATGGAAATAGCGATAAAAGATAGCAGGGAAGGCAGGCAGAATGGCTTGCAGAGAGAGAGAGAGAGAGAGCGAGAGAGAGAGAGAGAGAGAGAGAGAGAGAGAGAGAGAGAGAGAGAGAGAGAGAGAGAGAGAGAGAGAGAGAGAGAGAGAGAGAGAGAGAGAGAGAGAGAGAGAGAGAGAGAGAGAGAGAGAGAGAGAGAGAGAGAGAGAGAGAGAGAGAGAGAGAGAGAGAGAGAGAGAGAGAGACCATGGATAATGTCGGTGAATGGAAATAGTGCAGCCAATTCAGAGCAGTTTGAAGAAGGGGTTTAGTTTTATATGAGATACGAAATAACAAACAAAATGAAAGAGAAAAAAAAATGCCAGAAGAATGCCAGCTACCTTCCATTGATAAGTCTGCAGTCAGGTATTTTCAACGTAATCTATCGTCACTGAGTGCAAATGAGAGAACTACTTGAGGCAATAATAACCAAAATACTAAAACTCAAAGATAAATAAGACAGAGAACTCTACTAGAACTAAGAGCACAATAATGATAAATCCGAAAATAAAGGTGAGAAGTAAGTTAGAGATAGGATAACCAAACCAAGCCAATTCCCTTCTCGTTTATTCAGTAGACAGCTATTTCCGACGTCACTGCAATCTATAATTTACACGGAGGGAGAGAGAGTTAGGTCAATCTATAGATGGAAGTGGAGAATAAGTAAATGAAAGGGTTAAAGGATTACATGAAACAATACATAACAGGGAAGAAAAGAAAGAAGGGAAGGAGGAAGAAAGGAAGAAAAGGGAAGAAAGAAAAAGGGAAAAAAAGGAAAAATTAGAAGAAAAATAGAATAAAGAGAAGGAAAAGGGAGGAAAAAGGGAAAGGATTACATGAAACAATACATATCAAGGAAGAAAAAGAAGGGAAGAAAGAAAAAGGGAAGAATGAGAAAGGGATGAAAAAGGCAAGAAAGAAAAAGGGAAGAAAAGGGGAAAAAATGAGAAGAGAAAGAAAAAGAGGAAAAAAGAGAAGAATAAGGAAGGAAAAAGGGAGAGCATTACAGAAAAACAACACGGACGCAAATGGCAATCTACATACGAAAGTTGAGTAGAGAATAAAAATGGGAAAGGGAAAGATTGACATGAAAACTTCTAACATGAAAGTAAATGGCAATCTACATATGGAAGTGGAGTAGAAAATATCAATGAGAAAGAAAAAGCATTACAGGAAACAATAGACAACACGGGAGTTAATGACAATCTACATACGAAACTTGAGTAGAGAATAACAATGGGAAAGGAAAAGCATAACATTAAGCAATACAAGGCACGGATGAAAGGCCAAAGACAAGACATATATAGGTCAATGTTCTACAGCGCTGTAAACCCAAACTAACCCTCTCCCAGCCGCGCCACTCATTCATCCCCTTAGCCACGAATGAGTGAGTTAATACCAGCTCTTGTAATTTTTCCCGCTGCTATCCCCTGATCTACGAATAAATGAGTTAATACCTACATTCTGACTCTTCCCGCTGGTAACATGACCTATTGCTTTCATCTGTTGCTACATAACTAACCTCACCTGAGATTTCCCTTTGTGGCTAAATTTACTCTTATTCCCGTTGTTAACTTCAGGATAATTCGCTTTCATCTGTTGCTACTTAATTAACCTCACCTAAGATTTTCCTTCGTGGCGTAAGAATGTCATGTCTCCTCTGCAGCTAAATATATTCTTGTTCCTGCTCTAACTGACTTTGTGAATTGGCTGAGAACTGATTTTCCTTTCAGTATGGGAGCGACACGTCTTCTTTGCAGCTTAATATTCTTGTTCCTCCTCTAACTGACTTTGTGAATTGACTGATAACTGATTTTACTTTACACTTAAATTTACTCTTATTTCTGTTCTGAGTTTGCAAATTTACTTGTAGTGTTTACTTTTATATTGAGAAAAAAGGAAAAAAAAAAGGAGTGTGTGTGAGTGTAAGGTCTAGTGTGTATGAATGTTTTGTGATTTCACGTACGTATGTTTTGGTGTATCCTAAGTACTGTATCATGCACATGTGAATATCTGTGTGTATTATGTATGAATATTGTGTGTGCCTCCGTGTACGTGTATGCAAGACCAATACCGCACTCGAGGCCAAACGTTCCCCTTACTCCGGAGGGTCACAAGATCGTCGGGGATGCTGAAACGAAGGAAACATCCCACCGCTGACTGACTGATCCCCGGCCGCGACCCTGCATACCAAATGAGGACCGCAGGGCACGCAGGCACACACACAAACACAAGCAAAGCAAGCCCACACACACTCGCAGAATCTAAAAATACACAAGCAAACAGCCTAAATACACAAAACACATATGTACACTGCCTTAGCAAGAAACCAAACATACACAGATAGAGAGAAGGTAAAACACAGCACACACACACACACACACACTTACACGTTAACATACACACGTACATAGGAAGGAAGGGGTGTCATATGGGAACACTATATACGGCTAAATGAATGGGGAAGGAAGTACAGGAATAAGTGAGGACAACCATACCAGGAATTAAGTGGATTTGAAGGTATAGAGTGCGGTAATGCTAAGTGGAAAAAGAGAGTGGATTGTTGGGGGTCATGGAAATAAGTGGACGAGGAAATAAGAAAGAAAAAATAGTTGTAAAAGTAAGTGATTTAGGGAGAAAGTGATGAAAAACGGAAAGGGAGAAGGAATGACGACACGGGTTACAGAGAACGTTATTGGTATGTTGGGTAAAGAAGGAACGAAGGCAGGAAAGAACGGGGGAGGGAAGGAAGAAAGAATAACTAATATGACAAAGTGGAACGAAAATAGAATGAAGGAATGAGGAAGTAATTTAGGGAGCAAGTATTAGTAAGCGAGAATGACTATACATCTTGGTACAAAAATTAGGTTAATGAGAATGAAGTAAGGAAGGATAGAGTAACCAGTAGTGAGAATGAATAAACTGATAAATGGAAACAAAGGAGGTCAACGAGGAAGGAGTGAAGGAATGCGGGTGTTCGAGGGAGGGAGTGAAGTTACTAAGCACAAGTCTGGAGTGAGGAAGAGGAAGTCGATACAATACCATAAGCGAAAGGAATCTAACAATAGAATACCTGTGTGACTCTTCTACATACCACGAACCTTACACACACACACACACACACACACACACACACACACACACACACACACACACAGACACACACACAAGCACACAGGCCAAGTCTCTACCCAACACCGTACTCACACACGCACATAAACACACAGCAGACGTCAATACCTATCTCACTCCACGGTAAAGAAAGGATGTTAGTGAATATATTATAGGGGGTGCCACGCCCCCTACACACACGCGTCAGTTGGAGCCAATATCACCAACACGTGTAGCCCCTTGTACCCCCCACCACCTTACCCCTTCACCCCCGCCAGCCAGCCGCATGTCCTCCCCCTTCCACCTTATCCCTTCACCCACTTCCTCCACTCCCACCAGCCGCTGCCACCGCCTTCCAGACCCTTCCTAAGAGCTACGAGCCGCCCTGACTAATCGGGCATTTAAGGGTAAGGCAACAGGGCGATAACTCAAGCTAAGTACCGAAGTTTGAGGTCATGCAAGGCGTGGAGGCGAGGTGAAGTACTTCGGAACAAGCTGTTTACGGCGGGTGTTTAATGAGCTTGATATCGTCCTTCCTTGGTTGTTCCTTGTGACTTAATGGGAAGGGGTTTGGTTCAATGTTTTTGGGGTGCTTGAATATCTTAACCTTCAATAAGTTTAATGAGTTTTATAGTGTCACTCCTTAGCTGTTCCTGGTGACTTAATGGGAAGGGGTTTGGTTCAATGTGTTTTAAGTGCTTTAACTTTTGAACCTTCCACACGTTCTAAGAAAACTATTGCAATAGGCAAAGAAATTAAACTCTTACAAGAAAACAATATAAAATCATGTTTTAGAACAGCGAAATACCTAAATACGTTATAACAAGCTACCCAACGACACATTAATGAAAAGATAAAATCCTGTTATACAACACCAAACCATTTTACACCTAGATAAAGAACCATTTCTAGCCATTCCTATGCCGATTTTAAGCTCCCCAATATAGTACCTCACCTTTCAATACCCCATCCCCTTCCTTATTCCCTTCACAGGCTCACCTTCCAACCTTCCTCGTACCGCTTAAGCTTCCCCTCCAGCACTTCAGGAGAAACTGTGGCGAGGGAAGGAAGGAAGAAAAGGAATGAAGAGAGGAGGGGAGGAAGGGTGCAAGAAGGGAAGGGTGGTTGAGGGAGAGGAGAAAAAAAGTGTTACAGGTTTATAGGAAGTGTAGGATGTGTGTGTGTGTGGGGGGAGGGGGGAGATGTTTGTGTATGTGTGTGTGTGTGTGTGTGTGTGTGTGTGTGTGTGTGTGTGTGTGTGTCAATGGGATGAGTCTACACGCCGTAAAAGGGACAGAAAATGTACTAAAAGGATAATGAGGAGGGTAAATATTTGACCTCTCCTTCCTCCCTTCCTGTTTATGTCCGTCCGTGTCTGTCTGTCTGTGTTTGTCTTTTACTTTTATGTTCGTTTGGGTGTTTGTATTTCTCTCTCTCTCTCTCTCTCTCTCTCTCTATTCTTGTGTCTAAAAATATATTTCTACCATTTTCCACAAATATCACCCAAATCCACGATTCCTACCTCCTCTTCCACCTCCTCCTCCTCCTCCTCCTCCTCCTCCTCCTCCTCCTCCTCCTCCTCCTCCTCCTCCTCCTCCTCCTCCTCCTCCTCCTCCTCCTCCAGTTTCAGCTTTCACCTCCTCCTCTTCCTCCTTTAACAACCCACACATTCTTATTCTCTCCACCTCTTCCCTCTCCTCCTCCTCCTCCTCCTCCTCCTCCTCCTCCTCCTCCTCCTCCTCCTCCTCTTCTTCCTACCACCCACGTCTTCCTAACCAAGCTATCATGACCATTTCCATTCTCCTCCTCCTCCTGCTCCTCCTCTTCCACCTCCTCCTCCTCCACACGCACAAAAGGCGCTTCATTCCACACGGGGCATTCCACAGACCACAGCCGAAGACCTCCTCCCATAACTCAGTCGATGGCCGCGAAGGTGATATAGCGAGGACCTTGAGTCTCAGGTGAGGAATGAGACTAATTACGGAGCGTGAGGTGTGTGTGGAGGGAGGGACGGGGGAGGGAAGGGGGGAGGGGGGAGGGGGTAAACGGACGGGAGCTCAAGCCTCATCGTCGATATACAGGGCGTCATAAACCGTTCGAAATGAGCCAACTTTTTCTCGCCCGCGATAGATATAAGAGGCATAGAGCACTGCCTGGTGAATTTAAGACGTGGAAGACAGGTGAGGTTGGGAGAGAAGAAAGAGGAGGAGGAGGAGGAGGAGGAGGAGGAGCTAAAGAAAATGGAGGAAGAGGAAGAGAGCAGCATGGGGGCGGACTAGCAGAAAAAAAATAAGTAGAAAGAGTGGGTTAATTAATAAGGTGACATCAGTGGAAGAGGATCAGGAAGAGAAAGAGGAGAAGGAGGAAGCAGAGAATATAGTAGAGGAGGAGAAGGATCAGTAGCAGGAGAAGGAGACGGAGGAAGAGGCAGAGCAGTAAGAGGATTAAGAAGTAGAAGAGGAAGAAGACAGAGAAAAGGTAACAGGAAAGGTAACTGAAAATAACTCTAAAAGGAAGGGCAAGAGAAGGAGAAGAAGAAGGAGGAGGAGGAGGAGGAGAAGGAGGAAGAGGGAGAGGAGCAAGAGGATTATGAAGTAGAAGAGGGAAAGAGAGAACAGAGGAAAAAAAATAGAGGAATCTAAAAAAAAAACTATAGAAGAAAAAAGAAAAATTAATGCACTTATGAACATGAACACAGATAATAAAAAAAAAATAAAGAAAGAAGAATATCGAAATACATAAAAACACAAAGGCAAAAAAAAAAAAAAGAAGCAAAAAACATATTAGGAATGAAACAACCAAGAGAGGAGAGAAAGACAAGGAAATAAAAAAGGGAGGGAGAGAAAAATAATATAATAAAATCGTTCAGAATAAAAATACAATGCAGAACTGAACGAATAGTGGACAAAAAATATAAAAAAAGTAACTGATATGCAAATTTTTGGTGGGGAAGCGTCAGTCAGAGAAGGTAATAGATGTAACAAGGGAAGGGAAGGGAGAGAGGGAGAGGGAGGAAAAAAGAAGAAGAGCATTACAAACGCCCCCTGGTTCTCTCCTCCTTTTTTCCTTCTTTGTTTCCTTTATTCTTTACTCTCTCTCCGTTATCTTTTCTTTCTTCCAATCCGCCTCCTCTTTTCTCTCCCTCCATGACTTCTCCGCGGCCTTTCTTCTACTCTTTCCTTTCTCTACTTCTTACTCTTTTTATCCCCATTCTCCCTCCTTTCCTCCATTTCTCTCTTGCCAATAGTTATACCTATAGTTATACTGTATGCTGAAGATGATTAAAGCAAGCCATGTCAATCCACCATTCAATCCCCCACTAGGAAGCGATTGTTACACTAGCAAAAAAAGGTCCCACATTCTTAAACATCTTAAATAATAAAACAAACTACATATTTGACGATGTACATTTTAGAGATGCATCCAAACATCCTCCCTTGCCTTCCTTCGGTTATCTCCCACATTCTTTCTCCATCCACCGCTATCCTCCCTCCCTTCTTCTCTTCCTCCCCTAACATTTCCCACCCAGTATCGAGGACTCCTCTCTTGATTCCTCCCTGATTCTCCTTTCCTTCGTTCTTGTCTTCATCTCTTTCTCCATCGTCATTCCTCCTTGCTTCATCTTCTCCCTCCTTTCTTCCTTTCCTAACCATCCCCTCTCAGCATAAAGACATCCTCCCCAGCATCCCTTCATCTCTCTCCCTCTCCCACCACATCCTTCCTTCCTTGCTTTACCTCCCTCCCTCACTCCTCTCCCTGCACAACCTTTCCCACCCAGCATCCAGGCATCCTCCCCAGCGTCCTTTCATCTCTCTCCCTCCACAACCTTCCTTCCTTGCTTTACGTCCTCCCTCCCTCCTCTCATTCTCATCCCCCCAACCTTCTCCAGCATCCAGGCATCCTCCCCCTCCCTCCTGCAGACTATAGACGCCAGCCAGACTAACTTCTCTCGAAATATCTTAACCGAATCGCCGCAGCTGCCACCTCCCTCCCTCCCAACCTTCCCCCTGCTCTTGCTTCTTAACTCCTGCATGCCTCCCCTTCCCTCACCCCTTCCCCTTCCCTTCTCTTTCCATCGTCTGCATTACAGTCTCGTCCCCAACCTCTTCTTCTCTGCCTTTCCCTTCATCTTTCTCTTTCTATCTTTAGTCATCTCCTCTCTCCTTTTGCCTTTCCCTTAATTTTTCTGCGTCTTTTATTTCATTTTACTACTTTAAATTCCTTTCTATGTCTTTCCCTTCATCTTTCTCTCCTTCTCTCTTCTCCTCTGTCTTTCCCTTCATTTTTCCCTTTTCTTCTTCTTCTTCCCGTCCTTTGGCTTGATTTCTCCTCTTCTCCCCTTCCTCTCTTCCCTCCTCCATTCCCTCACTTGCTATCAATATCACTCTTTTCTATGTTCCTCTCCCCCATTCTTCCTTCCCCACGGCCTTCCTCCCTTGTTTCCCCTCAACCCTCCCTCCTTCCCTTACACCAACCATCTCCACCCTTCCCCCCAAGCATCCAGGAATCCTCCATTGCTTTCCTTCGTTTCTCTCCCTCATTCTTCCTCCCTTTACTGTATCCTTTCCTGCTTCACCTCCTCTCTTCCTCTCTCCTATTACATTGCCCACACTTCTCTTTCCCTCTCTCCCCTTCCTAGCTTCTGTGTCTTTCTCACCATTTCTTCTCCGCATTCCACAACCTCCCTCACCCACTTCGACGCTTTTCACTTCCTCTCCCAGCCTTTATTTACTTTTTTCCTCTGTTCTGTTCTCCTCTCACCCCACTCTACCGCTCTCTACACCTTTCTGCCTCAGCTATCTGTTTCTCTCCGTCCCCTGCCACTCCCGCCCCTTAGAACACGCCTCATGGGGTTAGGAGTCACAGGGGAACATTTCTTTTTCATGCGCCACGTCCGAGCCTTTGCGAAATTTGTTTGAGACTAAAGAAAATATACAATCAATACACAATCTCTCTCTCTCTCTCTCTCTCTCTCTCTCTCTCTCTTCGTTAATCTACTCTTTATTCTTTCCTTCTGTTACTCTTTTCCCTCCATCCACTTCCTTCCTCTCCTTCCTTCCTTCCTCTCCTTCCTTCCTTCCTTCCTTGTTGATTTAGCGACAGGAAAGGAGGGACAAATTGAAAGAGAGAGAGAGAGAGAGAGAGAGAGAGAGAGAGAGAGAGAGAGAGAGAGAGAGAGAGAGAGAGAGAGAGAGAGAGAGAGAGAGAGAGAGAGAGAGAGAGAGAGAGAGAGAGAGAGAGAGAGAGAGCACACACACACACACACACACACACACACACACACACACACACACACACACACACACACACACGTTCTCAACACGGGGGCCCATCTTGGCTCGATAGCACTGAAAGTTTTAATACACGGTCGTCATAACGGGCGCGTGGACACATCTGTTTGCCTGCACGGGGGAGGAAACACAATACTCGACTGGCTTACTTTCTTCGATACCGTGTGGGCAGGAAGAGGAAAAGGAGTAGGAGTAGGAGGAGAAGGAGGAGGAGGAAGAAGAAAAAGAAGAGGGAGGAAGAGATCAAAGAGAAGGAAACGGAGGAAAAAGACAAACAAGAGGGCAAGGAGAAGTACAAGTTTGAGAACGAGGAGAAGGAGGAAGAGAGGAAAGAGAAGGTGAATAATAAATAGATCAAAGAGAAGAACGAGAAGAAGGACAAATAGGAAAACGAAGAGCAGAAATGTGTGTAGGAGAAGGATACGTTTTAACATGAAGCAAAGGCGAAAAGAAAGGATGGATTTGAAAAGATAAAGAAATAGGGAAGGTAGTAAGCAGAAGATGAAAGAAAAGGAGAAGGAAGAAAGGAAGGACAAATAGGAGAAGGAGGAAGATGATTGTATGTGGGAGCAAGAATACGAGTGTTAAAAGTGAAGGCATAAAAGGACGGCCATAAGAAAGCAAGAAATTGGAAAATCGGAAACATAACTGCAATATTAAAGAGCAAAGTGGGATCAAACGAGGTACAATAGAAGGAGGATTGGATTAGGAAGGCAAAGAAGAGAAGAAGGAAAATAAATGGGAGAATATGGAAATGAGAACGAAAGGAAATGTGAAACGAGGAAAAGGAGAATGAAGGGAGATTGGAAAAAAAAATAAAAGTTGGGATAGTAAGAGAAAAGTGTGAAAGAGAGGAAAAGGGGTAAGGATGTGCAATGAGGGAGATAAAGAACAACAAAAAGAAGGTAAGGAAAAGGGAATGAAAGGGAAGAAGGAAAAAAGAAAGACAAACTGAGGAAACACATCAGAGCAATAAAAGGAAACGGATAAATAACGAAGACTGGAGACAGGAAAATGTAGGACAGGGGAAGGGAAAGGAAGGGAAAGGCAAGGTGAAGAAGGGAAGGGGAAAGGAAGGGAAAGGCAAGGTGAAGGAGATGGGAAGCAGAAAGGAAGGGAAAGGCAAGGGGAAAGATAAAGAAAGGGGAAAGGAAAGGAAAGACAAAGCGAAGGAGATGGGAAGGGGAATGAAAGGAAGGAAAAGGAAGGTGAAGAAAAAGGGAAGGGGAAAGAAAAGGAAAGACAAAGCAAAGGAGAAAGGAAAGTGAAGAAGAAGGGAAGGGGAAAGAAAAGGAAAGGCAGAGCAAAGGAGAATGAAAAGGAATGAAAGGAAGGAAAAAAAAGAAGAAGGGGAAAGAAAAGGAAAGGGAAAATCAAGGAGAAAGGAAAGGGAATGAAAGGAAGGGAAATAAAAGTGAAGAAGGGAAGGGGAAAGAAAAGGAAAGGCAGAGCAAAGGAGAATGAAGAGGAATGAAAGGAAGGGAAAGGAAAGTGAAGAAGAAGGGAAGGGGAAAGAAAAGGAAAGGGAAAACCAAGGAGAAAGGCAAGGGAATGAATGGAAGGGAAAGGCAAGGGGAACGATAAAGGAAAGGGAAATTAAGGAAACGGCAGAGCAAAGGAGAAAGGAAAGAAAATGAATGGAAGGGAAAGGCAAGGATAAGGAAAGGTAAATGGAAAGGAAGGGAAAGGCAAAGGGAAGGAGAGAGGAAGGGGAATGAAAGGAAGGGAAAGGAGGGGTAAAGGAGGGACTAAGGAGGGAGGCGGGAACGTCAGCGACAACTTGTAGTGACGGCGGCCATTTAGCGGCTATCAAGCGTGTTTGGCGAGTCCATCACTGTCCTCTGCAGCAGACACCATCTCTCTCTGTCTGTCTGTCCGTCTACTATTTACCTCAATTCTATTTTTTTCCTATTTATCCTTCTTTTCTCTCCTCTATTCATATCGTTATCATTCAGACATTTCAGCCATACACTTTAAACTCTTCACTCCTCCCTTCCATTTCCCTTCCTCTTCCTCTCTCTCTCTCTATAACTATCTATCTATCTATATATCCCTGTATTTAACACTAACTCACCAACCCCCTTTCCTACATTTCTCTGCATTACATCACCACTCAAACCACCACCAACCTCTCGTTCCCTTTCACCCGCCACCTCCACTACCACACCCAGCGCGGCCACCCCTTAGAACATCACCTCCATCCAGCCTGACTCATGCATATTAATCCATCCGAACACTTACAGTCTCCCGGTATTGGAATCTAGTAATTATTTCACACAGAAACCGATTATCCTCCGTGACAGTGCACAAGGGAGCGATGAGGAGAGATGGAGAGAGAGGAAGGAAGGGAGGGGGTCGAGTTGGGGGAGGGGAAGGAGAAGGAGGAGGGATGAGAGAGGGAGATGTGAAGGGAATAAGGAGACGGTAATTGCCGGATCGTAAAAGTAAAGGAGAGGCATGAAGAGAAAGAGAAAGTGGGAGAAAGGGGTGGAGAAAAGAGGATAGGGAGGAAAGAAGAGAGATAATGTGATATAGAAGATAAGTATAGGGTTAAAGAAAGGGGGCGAGGATTGAAGGATGTAGAGAGTAAGAGAGAGACAGAAAGGAGTGAAGAAAAAGGAAAGGGAGTGAAGGAAAGAGATAGTTTGATAAAGACGGTAAAGGAAGAATATCAAGAAAAGGGACGGTAATTGAGGTAGACAGAGAGAAAGAGTAAAAGAAAGGGAGAGGTAGAGTTGAGGCAAATTGAAGGTAGAATAGGGAAAGGGAGAAGAGTGAGTAGAAATAGGGGAAGGTGAAAGGGAGGTAAAGAAGAATGACAATTGGTTGCCTTCTTGAACTTAACAAGCACTATTTTCCACATCATCTGTTCTCGTGTGTCTAAAATAGAAGGATCAATGATTATGAGTCACGTGTATACATTAGTTTACGAATTAATTAAAACAAAACTACTCCACATGGCAATACAATACAATGAACTCCCTCCTCCCTCCACCAGCTAACAATCTATATATAAAACAATCAACTAATGACTCATAACACCTCGCCGTAAATAACTTGAAAGAGAGTAAAAACAAAATATCAACACTCTTTACTCTTCTATTTCCACACAAAGTTATTTCGCTGCTATCACCCTTAACCAATTCCAAACGAGGCGGCCTGACGATATAAAAATAAATATATAACTCCCATACCCTAGGAAAGCATGCCTATATACATGCACAAAAAGAACTACATTTTTATTACGGGGAAAAGCAACAACACGGATATATTTGTTGTTGCATGCGGCGGAAAATTGGATGTAGTACTGTTTTTAATTTCTTAACTTATTTACATGTTTGCGTTTCAAGCTTCACTACCAACCCTGACGCGCGTTACGAAGTTGCGTAAAACCATTAGCTCTGTGTCAAGCGGGTAACGAAAACTATATTGCCTGGCTGTCTATCTCTTTCTCTCATTTTATCGCTATATATCTACCGTGGAATAATACTATACTATATTTTCCCTTCATCTTACTCCTTTTCTATCTTCTTCTTTCCCTAAGGTTTGATTTCTCCTCTACTCCCCTTCATCTTCTGCCTTTTCTACCCCTTCAATTCCTATCAATATTCCTTTTCTGTTATTTTCATCTATTCTGCTTCCATGAGTCGCTGTCTAGATTACTGTCTATCTATCTATCCGTCTATCTTTCAAGCTACAGTATCTATCTTTCACTCTGTCTACTGTATCTTAGTTGGCGTCTCTCTGTCTGTCTATCTATCTATCTTTCAAGCTGCCGTATCTATCTTTCTCTCTACCTCCCATCACTCTTCGTCATCTACCGTACCCATCCTTCACATCATTTGTCACCTGTCCACCTAAACGCCTGTCGCCTCGTCTTCATCAACTCGTCACGCCGTCAAGGT